>NW_010973400.1:1185583-1316294 GCF_000737465.1 Haliaeetus leucocephalus
CGGTTCGCTGAGGGAGTTTCCCGCCCGCTCCTGCTGTGGCAGACCCCGCCGCCTGCTGCCTGTCACACCGGTGGCCCGAGCTCGGGCCGCTCCCGCCGGGAAGAAAGAAAGCCTCCCGCCGGCCCTCGGCTGTCCTTGCCCCTTCCTTGAGCCCCAGGGAATTCCCCGCTCGCCGCCAGCCCGCCCTGGCCTCTCCGGCGCCGGTCGTGGCAGCAGCCCTCTCCGTTGTTTCCCCTCAGGAAAAAGTTTTGTCTTTTCTATTTTTAGTTTTATTTCAGAACAGAAGAAAACTTACCTTATTTCTTACTTCTAATTCAGAAAAATCAACCACGCATTTTCCATTTCTTCTAAGAACAACAGAGATAAACCAGCATTTATTTTACATTTTACACTAAAGTTTTAAACATTTAATACAGAAAATGATAGAATATTTTTTTTGATGAATCAAATATTTCTCAGTTTTCTTGAGTGTTGTCCACATCTAATGCTGGCCAAGCATAAGAAGGTCATTACTTGCATCAAGAATCCAGATAAAGTATGTTTTATTGCCTGTCATGGCTCAGTTTAGCAGGAAAGAAAACTGAAGCTTCCAAACGTTGCGCAGGATAATTGTCTCTTACGCATTATCAATTCTTGGCTGTGTGCCTGAGTTACAGCAGCCAGGCACAACCTTCTCTTTTTGACGCTCACCTCTTATCTCCAGATGTGTGGGACAAGTTCAATGTAATGTGGGAAGTAAAACAAGTTATACTTAAGAAAGTGAATGTGAGCCATACAAGTACTTCCTACAATGTAAATATTTATGTAAGATAATACTATTATTATATTACATATTTTACTTGATACGTAGTTGTAATGCTGTGCTCTATTTCATCATTTTGTGTAATGGCAAAGAGAACATTACACCTTGGTATCTAAATCCAGTATTATTTGTTTAGAGGTAGTAAACAGGAGGCATAAAGGATATTTAGGCCATTAAGACCAATGCCTAGTTTCAAATCTCAGACTGGGATTTTTATTATTATGTATGTCATGTAATAATCAACAACTATGGAGGCCATGACACATGTAATCTCAGCATTTTGGAGACTAGATCATCCACAAAAAAGATTCATTTTGAGCTTGGGTTCTGGTGTAAATTTCTCTAAGGAAAGGTTCTAGGAACTATTTGATATGTCAGTTTTGCTTGTTACGCACTCTTCAGGTATGGTGACTCTTCCCTCAAACACGGACTTTCAGAAACGTTGATTTTATGATTTACTATCATCAGGTTGCATTGAAACCTTTCTTTTTTCTCCCCTTAAGCCTCCATCTTCAACTTCCTTATTTGAAGAAGTATAAGGAAAACTGAAAATGTTCATTTCTTCCGAAGTTCTTCTTTCATCTTCGAACCACTGCTGTTTTCCTGTGGGAGCTCTCAGATCAACACTACACCAGATGCTGGTCTTAGACTCCAGCTTTTCTCCCACATGCCTTCCTCCAGTCACTGTTGCTAGAAGATGAACCTGTTCTTTTTTTTTTTTTTAACAACATCCTTACTGCTGCTATTATTCTTGAGTTTATAAACCAGTGCCAATGTCTGGGAAGTGGGAGTAATCAGATTCTGAGATTTCAAGGTATTACTGAAACATGGAAACTATCTTCAAAATTGCAGGTAAAGAATTTTAATTCTTCATGGAAATCTCCAGTTGTTCTGATATCCCTGCAAAGTCTTGAACAGAACATAGAATGCTTTTATCTTATTCCTATATATTCCATCTGATATCAATAATGGAATATTTTTCCTTCCTCTCTGGCTGACAGATGTTCTGTAAGCAATCAGTGTCTGGTACATTTGGCTTCTGCGTTTTGCAGAATCAACAGACATTCTAGTTTTTTGACTTGCTTTGGTGTTTAAAAGTAGAAGTGTATTCCCAAAGAATCTTAATTTTTAAATCCTTGGTCTGGGTTTTTTTAACTGTTCTTTAACCTCTAGCAAGTAGTGAACACTAGGTGTTTTGTGGAGCCTACTTCAGTGCATAGTTTAAGCCACTTGCTACACGTGATGCATTTTTGCTTTTGTCTTCTGTGCCACGAGTTCATAGTAACAGCCTGATTTTGTAAAGCTGTACTGAGGCTTTTGGCTGACTGCTTAAATGAGCTGCTTGGCTATTTAAATGAATCTTCATCAGCTCTCTTAAGGATTTTCAGACATTTTCCACAAGGAAAATGCCTCCTAGCGCTTCAAAGGCTCTTGATGTTCTATTGGTTTTCCTTTGTGCCTTTCCTCAAAATTTTTGCTTTATCCACTAACTTACTGTTGGTGTAATTCTCTTTTAGGACATTCAGAAGTGCCAGAATGCCACATAAACATAATATCTTCAATATCCTTCAATCCCTTTCCTCTTTTTCAAATATTTCTCCTCCTTGTTTTTGATGTTATTCCCTTCAGAAATTGCTTTCAATTGACTTAGCTTTTCTCTTTTCTCTAAAAATCTTGCCTCGAGCCTTCTACTCATATCATTCAGTGCAGACATATAAATAGAAAGAGACAGGCAATGGCATGATACAGACTTCAATCGCTTATAAATAACGGAGGAACTATTAATGGCTATAACTCTGTGATTTCATGCATTTGTGTATCTACTACAGCTTAATTAACTTCTGTTACCACTCCTTCCAGTTCAACAAAATGTAACATATATCACAGAGTCACACAGAACCATGGAACAGTTGAGGCTGGAAGGTGCCTCTGGAGATAATCTAGTCCAAACCTCCAGTTCAAAGCAGGATCAGTCACAGCTCAGGGCATTATCCAGTTCGATTTTTAGTATCTCCAAGGATGGACACTCCACAACGTCTCTGGGCAGCCTTTTCCAGTGTCTGACCCCCCTTACAAAAAAAAAGGTTTTCCTTGTTTTAAATAGAATTTCCTGTATTTTGATTTGTGCCCATTGCCTCCTATCATGTTCATTAGAAATTGCTGAAAAGAGCTGTCTTCTGTACCCTGCCCCCATCAAGTATTTATACACATTGACAAGATCCCCCAGAGCCTTCTCCAGCTCTCTCAGCGTCTCTTCATATGAAAGATGCTCCAATGTTTTAATCACTTTCAGGCTCTCCAGGGGCCTCAGATTCCCAAAGACAAATCTCAATAGCAAGGACTGAGGCAAAGAAGTCATTGAGTACCTTGGCCTTCTCTGTGTCATATGTTACAAGGCTCCCTTTCCAATTCAGCAGCAGGACCACATTTTCCCTAGTCTTCACTTTGTTGCCAACATACCTTTCAGGAAGGTGCCTGAACAGGCCAAAGTCTGCTCTCCTAAAGTCGAGGGTTGTGATCCTGCTTTTTGCATTGTTCCCTCTTCTCAGGATCCTGAACTCCACCATCTCATGGTCGCTGCAGCCAAGGTTGCCCCTCACTTTCACATCCCTGACCAGTTCTTCCTTGCTTGTGAGTATCAGGTCCAGCAGAGTACCTGCTCCCATCAGCTCATTGATTCCCTGTGTCAAAAAGTTATTATTAATGAACTTCAGAAACCTCCTGGATCATGTGTACCCTGCTGTGCTGTTCCTCCAGCAGATACTGGAGAGGTTAAAGTCTGGAGGACCAGGGTCTGTTAATGCGAGGCTTCTTCCCATTTTCTGAAGAAGGTCTCTTTAATTCCTGATCAGATGATCTGGAACAGACATCCACCACGATGCTGCCAATGTTGGCTTACCATCTAATCCTAATGCATAAGTTTTCAGCTATCTCGTTGTCCATCCCAAGGCACAGCTCCATGCACTCCCACTGCTCTCTCACATAAAGGGCAGTTACCCCTCTTCACTTTCCTGGACTGTGTACATCCATGGCAGTGCTCCAATTGTGTGAGCTATCCCACCACACCTTTGTGATCGCAATGAGATTGTATTCCAGCAACAGCATACACACTTCTCTCCATGTATAATGTCATAATTGGTTTGGGGGTGAATATGTAATATTCTTGTTCAATTCTGCTATAATCTGATGTGGATTCAAATCAGTAAGGATCTTCTTTCTTTCCTATAAAACCCAAGATTTTCTCGATGCTTGTCTCCCTCCTCTGGAATAGATACAGGCTCTCCCATTTCTAGCTGCCCACTCATATATAAGTCTGTGCTTATTCACTCAATTTATCAGGATCTTACAGACTATTCATCATGGGCTGTCCAAAAGAACCAACACCATAACAAAGCAGATTGATCCTGTATGGTATTATTTTGTCTTTCATCGCTTCACTAAGTTTCTCAGCGACTTGATAGAAAATGACCCATATTTTATAATACCAATGATAAAATATGCCAGTTTTCCATAATATGCAATAATATTGCTTCATTGTTATTACTGTTTTTCATATTATTATGACCATTTGCAATGCCATCAGCCTGGATTGCTTAATCTGATCTTAGGTAGTTAAATGAGATGCCTAAACTATTATCTTAGCTGTCTGAGCTAGTTTACCTGATGTTATTACTTTATTGTAGCATACTGCAATAATAAATTCTGATAAGAGAGCAACGCTGATCCTAGGTTCTCCAAATTGTTGTCTGGGAAAACCAATGTCTCTCCAGTAAAGACATATACACAGATAGCCTAGAGATCTTTACAACAACAGGGAGAATGGTAGGAACCTGGAACAAGGTGTCTAGGAGATCTTGTCAGTCTGACAAAGATGAGCAGTGCGATAAACCCATTGTCTTTGTATACACACCGTACTAGTCAGGTCTGAAACCCATAAAAAGTCAAAATTAAAATTTCTGTGTGCTTCACTCGTGTCTTTTCCCGCAGTTTCTGCAAGTTACACATTTCATTGCAAACAGATTCCACAACCCATGAAAACTGGTGTGTTTTTCCTTTTCTGGAATGGCATCCTTTAAATCATCACTGGAGAAAGTCCCATAAAGATTGCAAAGGTGCTTTCCACATTTTTTCTGAGTGCCTCCTTGAAAGAGCCATAGCTCTGATACTTGCAATACTGATTCTATTTAAGATATTTCAGTTGGCAGCTTATTGTTCCTGCTTTTATTTCCTGAGAAGACATAGCCAAGTATTAATCCTGAAGTTTTCTTCTTTCAGGATTTGAAGAAGTTCAGTATCCAACATCACAGAAGCATCTGAAAATTTAACCCATATTCTTCTGGGTATCAGAATCACATATTAGAACCATGGCGCTATAAATTATGTGGGAATTAAGGCATATATCTCTTGGACTGTGGTGTATTTGATTTTAAGTGAACTAGAACAGAAATGTTGATTCTAACTGAAACAGACATGATAATCTACTGGCATGCATTCTTTTGAAAATACTGGCTCTTGGCAGGTATAGTGGTTGACTGCCTATTGAATTTGGCCTTAGGATATCCATCTTAGGCAGGGAAGTTGCAATGAAACCAGACGTCAAGTTTGCATTAAATAAACAGAGGAGGTGAGACAGGTCACTCTTGGTTCTGGACAGCATAATTGCTTCCCACAGGACAGCAAAAATTCTGGTTATTCTGCTCTCCCCGTGAGCAATCTAGAGGCTATGCTCCACTTATTAGCTGTTGTTAGACTTTGTCCGGTACTTTGCCAGGGTCCTGTATTATCTCATCATGTATACTCATGTAAATAGAAAGAGATGGGTAATGGTAGAACACTGACTCTGGTTACCCGTATGTTGTAGTTTAACCCCAGCCAGCAACTAAGCACCACACAGCCACTCGCTCACTCCCCCCATGGCAGAATGGGAGAGAGAATCAGAAAAGTAAGAAAACTTGTGGGTTGAGATAAAGACAGTTTAATAGGTAAAGCAAAAGCTGTGCACACAAGTGAAGCAAACCAAGGAATTCATTCACTACTTCTCATCGGCAGGCAGGTGTTCAGCCATCTTCAGGAAAGCAGGGGTCCAGCACATGTAATGGTTACTTGGGAAGATGAACACCATCCCTCTGAATGTCCCCCCTTCCTTCTTCTTCCCCCAGCTTTATATGCTGAGCATGACATCATATGGTCTGGAATATCCCTTTGGTCAGTCGGGGTCAGCTGTCCCAGCTGTGTCCCCTCCCAACTTCTTGTGACCCCCCAGCCTCCTCACTGGTGGGGTGGGGTGAGGAGCAGAAAAGACCTTGACGCTGTGTGAGCACTGCTCAGCATGAACGGAAACATCCCTGTGTTATCAACACTGTTTCCAGCACAAATCCAAAACACAACCCCATACTAGTTACTGTGAAGAAAAGTAGCTCTATCCCAGCCAAACCCAGCACACTGTAAATAGGGGAAATATATTCCATCAGAAGCCTTATTAAGTCTGCTCAGTGCCCAGGGCAATGAAGAAGTTTGGCCTTCCTTTGTCTTTTCTCATGTCACCCTTCATTTTTTTAGTAGAGTGGGTCACTGGTTCACTGTCCTGTCTGCTGGGGAAGAGGACATAGAAAACCCAGACCTCTTTCTTCAACATTCATATGAATCCTCCCCACCTCCCCACCTGCCAGCCAAGTCCTATAATTGTAAGCCATCTTGCCACATCAACTGTCTATCTTCCCATATTCAGTCCCAGGCATAGTTTAAGCTGGACTGAAAACAACCTTGCTAGTTCCTTCAGCGTGGTGCCATGCCTTCCACTGGACTGCCAAAAAATGTATATCTTAGTCATGAACTAGAATTCACCAAGTAAAAAAAAAAAGTATCTTTATTTTGTCCTTTGTTGGTTATTTTTTACCTAGATCAGTTCCTCAAACTAGATTACAGTACAAGCTGTTATACCAGCAGAGAAAAATACAGTGACACGGAGAAGAAAGACTGTTCTGTTTTTTCTCTGAATAGATTTTGACCCAAATAACCATCAAATTACAGTTTCATGTTGCTGTAAGCTTCTTTGCCTGCCTGTGACCTCTTCTGCGGCAAGATTACTTCTTAGGTGAGGTACATGTTCTGTGGTTCTTCATTCTATGATTTTGGTTTTAATCTTTTCTTCTTAAGGGAAGTTGAAGTGTAACTTACATATGCAGATATGCATGCAGAAGAAATACCCTAAATGCATATGTATGCATATGTATGATGGAAGAAGTTATGTTACTTTCTGGCAAATTTGTGTTTATTCTTTGTCATTATCTTTAAAGTAGAGATTTTCTGATTGGCCATCACAGAGATGATCAAAGGTAAGTCCACAGCCCAGGTGATCAAAGATGTGCTATTAAACTTGTTGAAGGTAGGGCACCTCCTTTGGCTGGATAAATGAGTGGGTGCAGGAATCAGTGAGTCAGCAGTTAAGGAGCAGCTGGAGGAGACCGAAGGAGGAGTAACTTCTCAAAGGGACAATAGTGACGAACAACTCAGGGCTCATTTTCTTAGCTAGCATTGCTTCAGCTCAATCTTTGTAACAAAGACAATAAATACAAATGCTGTTAACACACAAGGCTACAGCTGTGTTAAATGCTGGGATAAATGCAGGTGTATATTCTAAATATGGGCATAATATCATGGTGCTTTTAGTTTAATTAGCCCTGAAAGAAAATATAGTAAGGTTTTGCTGAGTTCCTTAGTGAATTTTGTTAACTTTTCCATCCTGCAAAAATTAGTCTTTGATAGAGTCTTCATTAGACAAAAAGGTTAATTTCAACTCCTATGGTCAGCGCATACTAATTAATGTGCTAAAGCCCTGCTGTACTTTTACCATAAACTATCTGGTCAGTGCAGTAAGTCCTGTCAGCTGATGTGTTAAAATTTACATTGTCCTCAGAAGAATTTTAATGTGCATTAGCTATCAAATGGTAGCTAGTATCATGTATCACAAGCATCAGTTCATTTTAATGAAAGTATTACTTATAAGCATTTACACAGTGACTATTTAATAGATATTAGAAAAAAAAATTATGAACCCCCTCTATATGCTACAAATCCAAGTGAGAAAAGTAATTGCCACAATGTGTGTTTCAAGAGATTTACAAAAATTACTGGGCCTTAAAAGATAAGAATTTGTGAAGAACAGGAGAGTGAGATATCCTTTGCTTTAAGCTGTCATAAAATTTTCACTCCCTTGTAGCCCTCTGGTGACATTTCATGATGACTCTGGGGTTGTAACCCCCTGAATGAGAAACACTGACACAGAGCCTAAGTTGTAGATGTAGTTAGTGGTTTTGAAGACCTCTAATGCTTATTTTATTTTACTGAGTAGAAGGTTGATTTCTACTCTTAATTGATCTGTCTTTTGCGCTAGGGTAACAGTGAAGAGTGCTATTAAAAATCTTAAGATTATGCAGACAAAAGAAAGTCAGAAAGAGCTGCCATGTAATTCACAACAGTTTATGAACTACACATACTGTATTCTGTATTTTTCCTAGCCACTGCTGTGATAGCTGAAGTGTCCCAATAGTGAGAGTGACACTTACTGATGGCATAGTTTTAAGTTAACTGTATTCCATTAGCAGATTTCTGTGTAAATCCCTAGGACGCCTTGATTGATAACACAGCCCCACATGGAATTTCAGTACAAAGCCCTCATGTTACTGCACATCACATTAACTGTATATTTCAGAAAGTTTTCTAGTAAAATTGCAAAAAAACCTGGTCAGCCCAATCTTGCTCTAGATCTCTCCTTCTAAAGAGATCTTTAGAAGAACTTCATTTTTTGTGCCTAAGCAGTGTGTTTGGATTAATTGTGAATCCAACTAATTTGGATGAATTTGTGGAGAATTATAGTGGCACACGAGATATGCAACTACATACTGGTGAGTAAGACAGCTGGTTATTTAGCTGGACTATAGCATTACTGCTAGTAATTATTTCCTCACGTATATGGCCCGTTTACTAAATATCAATTCATAACTATTTTAAGTTTTAGAAAGTGCTACTTACCACATTTATATACAGATACAGCACAGCTGCAAAATGTGTATGGCAGGACACTGTAATAAACCAGGGCTTATTCTATCCCTACGTTCTGTGTTTCACATGACACCTGCATTAAGCATTGATCTTTGCTCTTTCATTAACTGATCAATATTTTCAGCTCTGTTACTGAGGCACATTACATTTAATTAATGTAATAAAGGTGAAATCATAGCCCCAGTGGAGTCAATGTTAGGACTTCCCTTAATTCAGGTTAGGAGCAGTTTCACCCAGTAAGCAGCTGATTGTTACCATCATGTAAAGGCAATTACTTGTTTAGGAAATAAAAAATTGAAACACACTGCTTATTTAACATTGGGTAGCTCCATCTAGCTTTAACAGATCTAGTCTGTTAATGCTAACAGAGTTTAATTGAAAGATTTCCATTCATAGAATTGAACATGTTTGGTTTTGATCACTCCAATTGACTAAACGGCATCTAAATTTAGAAGGATACAAAAAGTGAGTAGACATCTCAGACACTGACAAGTGTTTTTGTTCTTTTACTAGAACCACGTAAATAAGCTATCACTTTCTCTATGCATTGTTTTTGGGAAATGCAGTCATAAAAGATCTAGGAACAATATATCTTTGCTGTAGGACATCATTAGTGCTACCCATTTTAGCTGTCCCATGCCTAGCATTTATTACAAGCCACAAAGTGTACTAGAATATTGTGGTAAATAAGCAGAATACAATCAAATTATTCTGTCAACCTTTCAACTGTATAACTAGATTGTGGCTCTGTTATCTTCACATTCTATTATAATGAAACTTGGAGCAGCAAAGTGCAAACATCCATGAATTGTTAACTACAACATCTGTAGCAAACTGAAACATACATATACCTTTGCATAATGTATGCATTAATCTAAGCCGCAGAAAAAGGCAAACCTTCAACTAATCGTCACCCCAGACTTCTTACTAAACAGCTATAGGGCAAATCTCTTCTAAATGTAATTCTGTCAGTTACAGTGCAGTTGCACCAGGGATAAATATGGCCCATTGTCACCGTGATTGATGATTTGGCTAGACCAGGTCAGGACTGGGTCATAACAAGAATGTTGTTTTTGATAAATCGTCCGCACTGACTTTGTCCGGTAACATCCACTTAAAAAACAAACAAACCCAAAAAGACCACACTTTTTAACATGATTTGTTTCATAAGGAGGAGGAAGTAGTCAAGGAAAAATTAAACTCAGTAATGTTACTTTTTGCCTAAGGGGACTATTCACCTATTATAACAATAGGGGGAGTTGTTGATTTCAGCATGTACTTTCCACATTTCCATTTGCATTAATGAGAGCTTTATGCATAGTCCCAGGAGTATCAATGGGAGAACAGATCATTAGGAGCCTGATAACTCTATTTGTTACTGTGTATGAACTTCCTTGAGCACCTGACTTTAAACCTGACTTTAAACTGAAGGGAGCTGCAACTTCTTGTGCTGAAAACCAGTAATGGTTTGGGAGCTAGTATCATTCACACCAAAGTAAGCATTTTCTCCTGCAGGAAATCTCAGTAAAATAATATTCGGTAGTCCTATATTTTACCACGACACTATGATCACCTGAAATAGATGGGTTATAGCTCTGGCTTCCAGCACTCTGTTGCTACCAAATTCATTACCAGTTTTAAATTTTGTTTCTATTACAGCTGGCCGTAGACAATGCCATACACTTACAGTCTTTTTCAGAGTGCTTGTAGTTTTGTTGCACGCTACTTTTTTTTTACAGGAAACCATACTGATTGTCATTAAGAATATTTCTATTCCTTAATTATGTGCTGATTGCTTCCTGTGTCAACCATTATATTTTTTGCCTTGTACCAGTTTCAAACTAACCACAGTATAGCTACCTAGGACAGCCTGTTTGCCCTTTTAGTACTGAGCTAACACTGTTTTTCATCCAGTCCTATGGAATTTCTTCAAGTCTCTTGGAAAAAAAAAAGTACCATAAATGGACTGCAGAGCTCTTTATTAGAGCTGGCTCTGAACTTTACAAAGCTAAGATGAGACATCTGTCATTACTGCTAAGTGTTATTGAATGTAGTACCCAGACACTCACCACAGTTCTCTCCATGTCTATATTCCAGTCTGATTAGCTCCTGCTCTCTGAACATACATGCTTAAAGTGAAGTTGTCTGCTCTGTGCTTATATATCTCCCTCCCAATATCACACTTTCAGGCTTCTCAGGCCTTGTACTCCTGTCCCCTTCCATCTTCAGATGCAAAACCTGAGAAGTGGGTTGCACATGTTGCTGGTCCCTATTGCTTTTCATTAGAGCGGTGACATTTGCTGTCCACAAGGTAGCTCTCCAGCATGTCTCCATAAAAATGAGACAAACTAGCATAACAGCTTAAGTAGTTTTTGTTAATTTCAGATATTTTGATTGCAAGATATTAAAGAAACGTAAATAGCTTAACAGAGGGAGATAGGGAATAAACAGCCTTTGATAAAGGGGAGGTGATGAGCAACGAGAAGATAGCTAAGAATAAGATAGCTAAGCAAAAATTCTCACCAGGCATAATTGCAGACATAAACTGCTCTTAAATTCTCTTTGTCAAAAGCAAGAGTGCATTTACCTCTCTTCACTGTCCACCAATAATCAATTAAATTAAATTTTATAGGATTTATCATCCTTTGATCTGCAGTTCCCATGGGGATTCATGGCTGTTAAGATGTGTTTATTTCTGCCTGAGGCAGATAAAATCTTTGGATTTCGGATGAGAAGCAGGATCAGAAGATAAACAGGTTCCCATGACTGGTAATGACATAGAGATGAAAAATTCTGACAGTAGCAGCAAATCAGAAAAGAGGCATTTATTTGAGAATGAGAGATTAAATTTGTAAAGCGAGTCTCTGATAATGAAAATCTTGGTGCATATTAAATGATTCCCAGGACTTTGACTAGTTTATAATGGCCTCAACCAATCAGAATACATGAATTTTCAGATACTGCATTATTAAGATACAACTATACAGGAATTTGACAGATTAAAACTTTAATCAGGCCAAAAAGACCAGGATGAATTAAGATAACTCTGTCTCATATCGGTGGGTCAGGACTGTCAGACGTCAGTTCTGTTCCGTCTTAAAGTTATTGTTTGTAGGCATCCTAAATCTGAGTAGGTTTTCATACCACATTTGTATATTGTTTTTTACCAAATGCTGAAATAACTGCATATTCACCTGTCAGCTAGCAGCACGTTTACAGCCATGCAGCACAGTATAGAGACAAGAAGTTGAGTTAGTTTTGAGAATCAGAAGTGATATAACCCCATTACAGCACCATACCAGCACAGGCATAATTTCTTCAGACCTGCGCTAGTGCCACCATAAAGCTCTGCACCATTGTATAGGGTGCCCTTTGTGCACATGACCTCACCTTTACAAGTCTCTTAAGCAATGCAGGTTTATCAAGAGCAGTAGGGACAAGAGGCAGTGTTTGCCAGGACAAAATGGGCATCCGCAATGCTCAGTAGGTTCTATAGGTCTGTGTATGCTGTAGTGTGGGTTCCCGAATTTGCCCACCATCTCTGCTTCAGTTGCATGTGAGCACAAGAACTGTGTCCTCACCAGCTCAGCGTGTAATCAGTTAACAAGTCGTGATGGGCTCTAGTGTATCGTCGCTGCACGCGATCTGGGGGTTATGACTATGTGGCATCTCACAGCAGCTCCAGTACCTGGCTGCAGAGGATGCCCAAACCCCAAGCAAGGCAGGCAGTCACGGCGGAGGCTGCATCTACCTCCACGGCTGACACAGGTAGTCCTCAAAACTGTTCACACTGCTGTGCCTATTTGAAGGATGGGTTAACTGAGATCCAGGATGCATAAATAGATAGATCATGCACACTGGAGTAAAGCAAGGAAAGGAAAACCTTAAATTTCTTTTTAATTTTGAAAAAAAATCATAGTTTCCAGTAAAACATCTTGAGGTTCACATAGCATCACAGTTGTCCTGTGACACAAAACAAAATTAAAACTTTTCATGCTATGAATTTCCTTTGGCCATGCTGCGATAGGTGAAACTTTTCCATATTACCATGAAGCTAGGAAGGCTGTATATTGTTCACTATTTTGTTGGTGGCAAAATAAACGCTTGATTAAAAAATAGAAGAAATGCTTATTTTTATATTTCTGACATTGGTATGTAGAGAGATTGTCACCTAATGGGGGTATGCTATTTCCATTTTATCTCAAAAGAGACAGAAGGATACATAGGTCACTTGCTAGATTATTACTTAGGAAGAAAGATCACTGGGGTAAGTGCAAAAGATGGGATTTGTCCCTGAATTGCACAGTAAAGATTTAATTCTACATTTAGCCCCCAGTAAATGGCCATATTTCTACAATGGCCAATTCTACATTTAGGTCCCCCAGAATGACCATGCTAGCTCCTGTTTGATCAATGGAAATCTGAGGTTTAATTCAGCTACCAAAATATAGGAGTTCTAGTGTCACCTCAAATGCCCGTAGATATCTTGCCAGATCTCAGTCCAAAGAGGTAGGAATTTTTCATTTGTCCTGTGTCATATCTGCCAGCCCCACATGTGTCTTGGATACCCTGCGTCATCTCAAATGGCTCTAGGTGCTTCTGATCAGGCAACTGAATAGAACATTCAGTCAGTGATACCTGAAAAACTAAACTCACAATAAAGGTACTAGGGCAGGATTAAATTGCCTAAGCAGCGGCATCTGATACTATTTGAGATGCCCTAAGGTACCTGAGATATGTAAATATGACACATGGTTTGTAGGAGATTTTTCAAAGCAGTAGCTGCAAGCCAGGGTAACCCATGGCATCAAAAATGATGCTACATTTCCAGAACTGATCCCACTCTTAATGCTGATGAGCCACAGCACTCTGTATGCTCTGTTGTTTGTACTAACTAGATGTAGTGGGTGTAGATAAAGTCACTACATTGTAGCCAACCAAAATTAGGTGGACTAAACCCTATCCCTGCTTTTCTAGAGAGATATGCACAGTTTACAATGCAGTTTATCTCATCCCAAAAAGCTACTTCAGGTAAATTGGACCCTTTTTTTGGAGTAATTAATCTAGTTCTTTTCATTGACTATAAATGGTGCAAAGGGTACTACCCAAGAAATTTAATGTGTAGATGTCTCAAGTTCAGCAAGACGGATCCTCTCAAAAATCTGGAAAAAAAAAAAAAAAAAGTGGTGTTTAGTTTTTTGCAATGATAGTATATTGATACCCTTTCAACAGGCAGTCCTGGGCTGTGAACTGGGAGCACTACAAGAAAATTAGAAAAACTGGACAGTATTTTTCTTGCTCAGCTCAAGGCACTTGAATGTGTTTATACTTGTTTGGTATTTCCATTCTGCATGTCATAATAATGTGCCAAAATCTCCCTATGTTTCTGTCAAGGAGTATAGGACAGGGTTCAGCTACCTAAATGTTGCACCTACCTACCCAAAACATACAGAGGGGCTTAGTTAACATGATAGAATTGATATAGGAAACCTACACATCTCTGGTTCAGCAGCTGGAAGCCAGGTATATTAGCCAAAGGCAATTCAAATGGCATGAGGCAACTGAATGTAATTCTAGGTTCCTGTCACAAGTTTTTTATTTTACTTAGGGCCACAGGACTTAAATAGTAAGAGCTGGGCTACCTAACTTTGACACACCATAGTCAAAATGTGTATTAGCACTTAAGTCTTTCAAGATTTTCAGTATTAGGATTTATATTTTCTTTGTAAGTAATTTATTATGTGCATAGTTACTTACAATCATATTTTACTTCACTGGTGGAGGAAAATCCTTTTACCATCCAGTGTTCATTAGAAAGGGGAGTGCAGGTGATGATAAGCAGGACAGAAATAATTTAGTGTTTCAGCTTAACAGACTGACAGATTTTCATACATGATTTTTTTTTTTCCTTTTACATTTGATGATACATTCAAGTAACAGAGATAAACTTGATTTCAGTAGTTTTAGATAGATTATAATTTTGTGATTATAGTGTTCAGCTTCATGTTCCAGAACTGGATGCTGCAGTTAGCATCCCTCTTCATAATGCAGGGTCTCCAAAGACTAGTTCAGAACTTTCCAAATATGTGGTAAGAGGAACAGAAGGTGATTGTTCTGGTGTCTGTTTCTGTGATGTACAACAACCATCTGAGGAGAAGCTTTCCTTTTTTTTCCCCTGCAGAAGCCCTGGTGGCAGAGGGAATCTCAGTGGGATCTGGGATTGCTCCCAGGTACTCCATGCTAAAGCAAGTAAACTGGCATAGATTTGGATAACAACTCCTGAGCTCTGTAATATATCCTAAACTGCACAAAGAGGAGAATTGCTCTTACCATGATTTCTTAAAACTATTCTGAGACACAACCCAAACTATATTCTTAGTATTTAAAGCAAATTTGTGCTTCTACCTCCGGCTGAGTTAATTGCAACTTAGATCCATCTATGAGAAACTTACTTTACATTTTTATTTAAATTCATGTTGTATTTATGTCCATGCAATCCATGCCACTCAAGGAGAAGGGGAATGGAATTCTGGATATACAAGGTGAATAGTATATAATATATGGTTGAAATTCCTGCTTTATATAAATCTACATACTTCATGACCTAAGTAAAAGAACATTATGTTGTCATGGCCACATACACAAACTTCTACAAGCATGCATACATGCAGACAAATTCAACTTACATTCTCCCATTTTATCTTTTCATCAGGCACTTGACTGCCAAAAGCGATTGATGCCATGCTCTTGTGGTGTATATGATAATGTCATTTTTGTACACAAGAGTAGAACCTCAGCACCTTGATATGAATGTGATTACTGGATGACTGCAAAACAATATCTAATGCAAAGCAGGCTATTCTTGGTGGTCCTGTGAGTCACAGAAAAACTCCATAAATGGAAAAGGAGTAAGAAAAGAAAGGATTTGAGGAATAGGTCACAAAAAAATGTAACACAGGATATCTGTATATTTGTCCAGAATTGTTATATGATATTGGATGCCTTGATTTGGCCCTTCAATGGGTAAATGAGCAGTGGTGTGATGGGTTGACCTTGGCTAGCTGTCAGGTGCCCACCAAGCTGCTCTATCACTCCCCCTCCATCAACAGGACAGGGGGAGAAAATACAGCTAAAAGCTTATGGGTCAAGATAAGGACAGGGAAGTCACTTACCAATTACCATCATGGGTAAAACAGACTTGACTTGGGGAAAATAATTTAATTTATTGCCCATTAAACAGAGTAGGGTAATGAGAAATAAGGACAAATCTAAAAACACCTTCGCACCACCCCTCCCTTTTTTCCAGGCTCAACTCCACTCCTGACTTCTCTACCTTCTCCCCCCAAGTGGTTCAAGGGGACAGGGAATGGGGGTTACAGTCAGTTCATCATGCGTTGTCTCTGCTGCTCCTTCCTCACACTCTTCCCCTGCTCCAGTGTGGGGTCCCTCCCATGGGAGACAGTTCCTCACAAACTTCTCCAATGTGCATCTTTCCCACGGGCTGCAGTTCTTCAAGAACTACTCCAGCGTGGGTCCTTTCCACGGGATGCAGTCCTTCAGGAACGGAACGCTCCAATGTCTCCCACACAGCCACAGGTCCTGCCAGAAAACCTGCTCCAGTGTGGGCTCTCCACAGGGTGCAGCTTCTTTCAGGGCACATCCACCTCCTCCAGGATGGGGTCACAGGCTGCAGGTGGAGATCTGCTCCCCCGTGGACCTCCCTGGGCTGCAGGGGGACAGCCTGCCTCACCATGGTCTTCCCCACGGGCTGCAGGGGAATCTCTGCTCCCGCACCTGGAGCATCTCCTCCCCTCCTTCTGCACTGACCTGGGGTCTGCAGGGCTGGGGCTCTCACATGTTCTCACTCCTCTTTTCTGGCTGCTGTTGCACAGCTTTTTTACCCTTTCTGAAATATGTTGCCACAGAGGTGCTACCAACATTGCTGATGGCTCAGCTTTGGCCAGCGGTGGGTCTGTCTTGGAGCCGGCTGCAATAGGTGCTCTCCGACATGGGGGCATCTCCTGGGGTCTTCTCACAGAAGCCACACCTGCAGCACCCTCCCCCCCCGCCACCAAAAGCTTGCCACATAAACCCAACACAAATGGAAAAGAGCAGCCCACCAGAGACTTTTCTGCTCCTGCATTCATATGCATGACTGCAGGGTGAGCTGTGAAAGCTCTCTCCAAAAATGTGCGGGGTGAAGTGCACAACTGTATGGAAGACCTTTGTGCTGACAGGACATACATCACAGGTGAGTGAAAGAACAGGGGGAAATTGTGGAAAAAATGAAACACCGTAAGAAAAAGATGATGAAAACCCTTGCTTGAAATACATAGCTGAGTTGCAGCTCCATCACAGTAGAGAGAATACTTCCCACCACAACAGCATTAAGAAAGAATCAGACTAGAGCACCAGGTAATTTTACAAAATGTATTTAGTTACAGAGAGTGGAGCATGCTTGAAAGAAGCTGTTTCTGCAGTGGTCATCTCTGGGAAACTATGTAGGTCTATTTAAGGATGGGGAAAATATTCAGAGCTTAATATTGTCCTCCTTGAGCTGCTATGTGGAAGGCATGAATATGATATTTAGCAGTTAAGTGAAAGTGGGAATATGTTATGGCACAGGTTGGTAGTGCTATTCACTAGAACATGGCTGGGTCAAGTTTGGTGGGTGTGTAAGTACTTGCATAATCTCTGCACAGAAAACATTTCTATCAGGTCACAGAAATTGATGTTTAGATGCAGGAGTGGTCAGGTAGCAATTGAAAAGTTATATGCAACAAAAAAGTGAGGAAAAAGGAACCTTTGCTTTTACAAGCTCCAAAGTTTTCATCTGTTGAAGAAAAATGAAGATCTGTCTAATGAGTGCAACCATCTTTACCTTTTCTGCCCCCATACTTGGACTATATTCTGTATCAGAGGTACAGTGTCTTTGGTATGCAACAGATACTGACCCTCTGTCTGCGCAGAATATGTTATAGGAGGCAGATTCCATAAAGAAGGAGAATATAAAATGGTTATCTTTACAGTTTTTAGTTTGTGTGCAGTTTTACGTCAATTTAGCTATTTTCAAAGCTATTTTTGAATTTTTTGTCTCCTCATCAAGACAGCCATTTAACTGGCTACCCACCGAGTTGTTCCAATTAACAGACACCCATTGCATTATTTGTCTTGTTAATTTTTGTGCCATGAAGGCCCAGTCATTAGAGTTCAGGCTTTGCTTCTCCATGATGAATATGTACAGGCTCTCACCTCTCAAGCACGGTCTATACTCACTTTTTAGTTAACTTAAGCAATTGGTTAATAGCCGTGCATTTAAGAAGTAGGTTTTTGAACTGGATTTACATGACTTTGGCTCATATTTTCTACCTTTGCAGTGGCTGCAGTCTCTAGACCTGCTTCACAAACGGGAAAGCAGATAGTTCCAAAGTATCAGCCAAGTCATTCTGATTTCTGCTTTGACATCCAGAGTGAAATGCACTCACTTTGGTTATTCTGTCTTCTCTAAAGAGAGAACCCAGAAAAGTCAGTAGTTCCTAGAATCAGAAAATGCTGCATTCACTGTGTACCAGTTCATCACCAGTTTGTTGCCTGAAATCCTCAGATTTTGCACAGCAAAAGAGAACTCATTCAGACCATTCAACCTCACATCTTCTCTCCTATTAGCTTTTTACAGGCTGCACCACAAACATAATAGGTTGAAAAGGTGAAATTTCAAATTCTATATAGTGGATTATAAAAGACTATTATTATCTATGTCACTAGAAGGGAAAGTGCATCCCTCATGCAGTAACACCTACACAATATGTTCATAATTTTCATGACAATGCTGACATCCTCTGTGTTTTCAAAGCAACATGCCCTCCCTCCCACCTCCTAATCTCCTTCATCTGAAAGAGAAATGTATTTTTAGCTGCCTCAGTGGGGCCGAAGGCATTGATTTATGAAAATAAGGTGGAAGAATTCATGAATTTCTTCTGACCTCCATCTCTCATTCCTTAGACATTTCTATTTTAAGATGTATAAAATGAGTTGTCCTAATGTGGCATATTATCACCTTGGTACTCTGTATTTCACATTACTCTAACATGCACACATACGTCCCCCTACACCAAAATCATCTGAACGTTACTTTGTATTGAGTTTAAAACGTCTCTCCATTACATATTATTTTACTCTGATTGTGATATATGTTTTTTTGAGTCCTGAGTCTCCCTACAAATTCTACAAAAAAGACTGGAATAACTTCCTAAAGGTACTCTATAAATAAGGAAAGACAAGCAGATGAAATGTAGCAGTTTGATACAGAGTTCTTTGTAACATAATCTACTGAAGCTAAACCAATATCTCATTTTGCTCAGCTCTTGATTTTGCAGAGCCCTGCACTTCACATTCCAGTGACCTCCATTGCTCGTGCTAATTAATTCTTTGGCAGTGTTACTTATGCTTTATATAAACATCTTTGATCGTATAAGTAGTTCTCCATCACCAACATTGTTAAATATTTTAAGATTTGTATGAAAATAAAATTACAAATAAGTCTCAAATTATAAGACCCTTGCAAGTGGCCCACAGAAAACCAAACCTCTTCATCCAGATGTACCAAAAATTGAGGGCACTTTCAAAGATAAGAAATTCCTATTTTGACTCATATTTGAAAGAAAAATGATCATTTTCCTAAATATAATTTTTCCAAGATGGAAGTCACATTTTCCTGACTGATCTTTTTATGATTTTTTTTTTCAGTCAGAAATTTAATAAATTGATCCAATTTTATGCTTATTCTCTCTGGGTGAAATTCACCCCTTTGCAAAGAGCCATCAAAAAGGCAACATGCCACTTAATTCCTACCTAATCATCTACTTCTGCTTAAGGTAGATACAGTATGGTGTTAAACTGGAGGGGATTTAAGCATTCTGTGCTCTTTGTGCTATATTTACCCCGGCTCCATGCTGAATTTTACCCTGTGATGTCATGCTTGGGGGTAGCATTTTGGGTAGAATGAGTGATGCCTTGAAAGTAGGAGGAGAGTTTCACTATTTCATTTGCCATAGCTATTTCTTGAGTATTTTCTGTTTCAATCCAATATCAATACAGTAGTTAAGCCTAACCTTTCAGAAGACATTTGGAACAAAGCTTCACCTTTAAGGCAACTAGGGGATGAAAACAATCTAAGTGAACTGGCCAGCAGGTAAGAGCAATGTTGGCTCAAACAAATGTAGAAAGTCAGGTGAAAGGGCCATTAATAATAAAGAGACATCCAGAACAAATGCTCTGACTTCACAGCTGAGACAACTTGTGTGAATAATAATATTACTGCTGAACTTTGCAGAACACATGGAGTTGTCCTTGACTTTGCTCTTCTAAAGCAAGAAAAAAAAATCCCTAAATCCACAATATCTTGCAAAAAACTTTCTTACTCTGCTAATATGTCGTTTCTAAGGCATATATGTCTCACAGATAAAGAAATCCTACAGAAACCTAAATTAAAAAAAAAACAGAACACCAAAACCAACAAAACAAAACCAAAACAATAAAGTCTTCTTCATAACATTGAGATCACTTTGTCTGAATATTGACTTTACAGTCATTTTTGCTTTATTTTTATTATGTACAAAGGGTATTTGCATCAAGGAAATATCGTATTTCTTTAAAATCCAATGCATTTAACACATTCAGACACATAGCAACAGAAGTTCTCTTTCCCTTTTTCTTCTAACTGCGGATTCCAGTACACTCACTCCATTTGTTTATACGTTTTCTATGGCTACACCTCCCATACTAATTTATTAGGAATAGAAAACACTGGAAAATGATGTTACAAACTTAAGGGCAATCATTATTTTAATATGAGGATATTATTAATGAGTCAGCAAATCCAATAGTTAAAAGTAAAAGTTATGTGTATAGTTTATTCATTGTATTGGAAATGACTAAAAAATCATCTTTTATCTATCATGCAGGGGGAAAAAAAAAGAAATCAGCAACCCATTGGTTTAGAGTATGTCACGCAGTGCAGATTGTCTGTAAATGGGTGGCTCAGTTTCTTTCTGTAGTAGTAAGTCTGGGGGTACCTATGCTGTTGGTCTCTTTTCACATCTGCTTCCATCATTATTTCTAGGGCAAGGGAAAAAAAGAAAAAAAAAAGCAGATGAGTGATTCATAAATAGATCCAGGCAATCAATTTTAAAAGGTAACTGCCAAATAGACTGCTATAATTGACCTAGATGAAAAGTCTACTATGCTCAAGAAAAAGGGATGTCACAGGGGACTACAAAATACTGAGTAGTGTAAGCCACCGGGGCAGCGATCAACTTGAGAACACTCTAGGCAAAGACTACATATTTTGGAATGCAAGCCATGGTATAGAGCGATGGTCTGCAATGGAAAAGGTGCAAACTATTGCAGGTATGTAAACTCACTGAAATTAATAATGCTCAGCACAGCAGTTTACCTGCATATGCTATTGTTGGCTGCAGAAGGAGACCCTCACCATCCTCCAGCGTCACCACAGCAATGTATGGACTCTTGTCAGCTTGCGTTGTTGCAAATGTCCTTTTTGCATGGCTTGGCCTTACATATTTATACATGGCAAAGGGAGTTATCCTGGAAAACTGTACATCTGATAAAATTGTAGGGGTTAGGGACTTTGCAAGCAGTGTAGTGTTGCAGCTAAAAGCACTAAGATATTTTCTGTGGATCGAAGGAAATGCAGTTATCCAGTAGTTTTTCATTAGTGCTGGTTGCAAGACTATAACTAGTGATTTTCCTCTGATCCATGGAGAGGGGTTTCTTGCACTGCTGTACTGACAGCAGAGAGGGAGATCTACTCTGTCTCCTTTCGGACCAAGTTCCCCCTAAACCATGAGTGCATTCCAGTGTTAAGGTGCCTGTGATAGTGAGTCGCTGCTGACCACAATGCATCAGTGGTGTGTTTCTGAAGGGTCAACAGCCAATGTGAGTGAGTTTTGTTGGACCACTGCATATTTTCAGCTGAAGAGGCAATTTAGTAATTGTTTTCTTTTCTTCTTGGATACATGCCGTCTCACATAAACTTGAAATGTTATTAAATATTAAATAAAAATATAATAAGGATTTGATAATTAAAGTTTGACCATGTGCAGTGCTAAGCCAGAACAAACTGCACTGGCTTAGAGTATACCTCATTTGTACAGAGATGCCATTTTTGGTTTAACCTAACAGATGTCTCAGAAAACAGGCCATTGGACTCTGGGTTACAGCTGAACTCTGCAACCCTCCTGTTTCCAAAAGTCCAGGATGAAATAAGACTGGAGAAATATTTTAAGTCTCTACAGCCCCATTGTGCATGCTTACATGTGATGAGAACCTTGCTACACATACAAACCTGAATTCTTCCCTCAAAACCTTGGGTATTCAAATGAGATATTTATGTTAATGGTACAGTCACTATTTTCTTCTGAATGCTGTAGAGGAGACAGAGGTCCTTTTGGAAAGCAATTAACATGTTAGATCATCAGGAAGTGATTCAGCCCATCCTTCCTTGACTATTAGGGGACCCAGGTATGGCTGTACACAGAAAATCTAGTCGGCTTAGATGCGATGAAATAAGATTTTAATCCAGATGGGAATATCTTCTTGGTGAGACTAATTCTTAAATATCAGTGAAAATTCTAGAAACAGATGCTGGAAGACACTTCATCAAGCCATTCCGCCCACCATCTTGTTCCAAGGCAGGAACCAAAGCACTTAATGCCTGGCAGGTGCTTATTCAACCTCTTTATATAGGAACAACATTTCACAGCCTTCTTCCTATTGCCGTGAAGGTGGCTCAATACTTCAGGTGGCATTATCGCCCTGTGAAGAGCAGCCTTGGAAGAACAGAAGGCCGAAACAAAAGAAAAGAGCTGGAAGGTCCCAGTGTCCTGTCTGTGGTAGGTGTCAGGAGCTGGCACTTAGGGAAGAGCGAGCAAAGAGGTGCTTCCCCGGGGATGTTCCCCTGCCTGCAACAGTTCCCAGGTCAGTGCTTTCCTGAGCCAGAGTTGCTGTCTTTACGTTTAACTCTTATTGGATTTCTCTTGCATGAGTGTTTCCTGCCTCTCCTCCAATTCCTGTAGACTTTCAGCAGCTGCAGCATCCAGATATGTCTTGGACCTGTAGCCACGTCTTATTGTTTTACAGAAAGGTAAAGTGGTATCACACAGGAGCTTGTAGCTGAGTCCGTGGTGGATCTCCAGACTTCTGAATCTCATTCGTAAGAAGTGTTTTTTCTGTCTTGACAGGGCACAAAACAGCATTTTTACCTTTTTAGTCACCTTAATGATAAACAACACTAATGAAAGGCATTTAAAATGCTCCATATTTTTGATTCTGTAATCAAGGCACCGAATACTAAAAAAATAATATCATCACAATATCATCAATAAAAGTAAATATTATCTCCTAAATAAACAGAGCAGTAATATTTTTTAGATATCAAGTATTTCAGATAATATTTATCTGAATATTTAATTTAGTGGATGAAACTCAGTATACTGTACCCACCATATTTTTTTTATATTTTTACATTCTATAGCAATGCTTCTATAAATTATGCACACCTCCCAGATGATTTTAAAGTAAGAAAAGGAAGTTTCAATATAATCCACCTGCATTTGCGCCTGCATGTACCACTGATTAGATAGATACCAGGCCAACACCACTCAAAGACTCTTGTCATTTTGTTAATGATGACCCATATATCCTTTTTTTTTGCTTGGACTCTCTGTGTAGTTTATATCAATGGTTATCATTCACTTTTCAGAATAGTTTGAAAAATGCACAAACATGCCTAATTAATAGGCTTGAGAAATAATTCCTGAGTTTTCATTAACCAAGAAGGCAGAAAAAAGCCGATGTTTATCAAAGATATTCAGGAAATTAGATACAGTTCTGAAGAACCAAAGTGGTAAGAAATGTACTGGGGCATTCATTATGATTCAAGAAATCAAGAATTTCTTTCGTTAGATGCAGATAGATCCCACTTGAGTGCATGCAATTCAATAATGAAGAATCTATTCTATCATTGAAAAATGAGGGATTTATTCATAAAAGCTCACATTGCATTAATGAGAGTTGGCCTTGAATTGGTTGGAAAGTAGATCCACAAACTGCAGACAGCAGCACATGAGAATTATATTTGTATCTGTAAAAATTATGCGGTAATGTAGATATTTGCAAGGGAGTATAAGACCCTTATAGAAAAAAATAATATTTATAAAAATAAGTAAAAGTGGGAGTCTAACGTATTCAAGATATGAGGTGTGGGCTAGAGAAAAGAAAGAAGGAGAAAATATTAGTTTAATTATAGCATGACTAATTTATTTGATGCTGTTAGTCTTTTCCATTTTAATTACATGTGGACAAGGATCTCTAATTCAAAGATAAAATGGATAACATGCACACATTTATGCTGCTGAAAAGATAAGCAATTATGTTTAATAATAAAATCTTAACATTCAAGAAGTTTTACAAAAATATGTGTGAAAGTTCTTAATGATTGTGTTGAAACTAAATAGATATACCTCAACATATATTGACAGGTACTTTATATTGGTTTGGTTTTTTTATAGTTTCCACCATTTCTTTTGATGATACCACTAATATTTAGAATAATCTGTTTACAATGTCATGTTCTATTTTGGCTATAGAACTTCTTTTTTTCTTACAGTGTGGTTGGGACAAAATCAAATACAAAATATGTGAAAGAAAATAGTCTTCACTTTAGTTAGTCCTAAGTCTCAAGTATATCAGGTGCCAAGAAACAGTGAAATTTGTATAGAGAGATATTTTAGTACAGTGAAATTTGCATAGGGAGTTATTTTAGTACATGTTTAAAACAACCCTAGGACCAAGAGAATTGAAAAAAAGAAACCTCATTGGTAAATAGGTGAACTTTTCTCGCTTAAAGTTTTTCATTTTCCAAAGAATTCAAATATGTATGAAAAATGCCTAAGTTCTTGTCATTATATGCATCTTAAAATTGTTTCAGATATACTTTCTCCTTACATACTATCTAGCCCAAACATAAAGTCTTTACTTATTATCTGTTTACATCTCCAACTTTGTTACAACTCATGATCTGAGAAAGGGCAAATATTCCGCCAGTGTAAACTGTAGTAGATCCATTGACTTCAACAGAAAATGACAATTTATGCCAAATCCAGATTTGCCCCAAGGTCTCTTCATGCAAAGTTCTTTAGCGTATGTTGTTACTGAGTGTAAATATTAGTTGCTATTCAACTCATTTCTTCAAAGTAAAGTGTATGATAGCATGGTGTTCCGAGCTTCCTGCTACTAGAACTGCGATGCAAGACTGTGGGTGAACAGTGTAAATTGCCTGTACATCAGGCACCCAAAGGTTTGCTGGTTACTCGCATAAACTATAGAAAATGACCCTTTTACCCTGAATCCTAATGAATAGTCCATGTGTGTGATTTTATTCTAAAATGACGTGTATAGCTATACTTTAATCTCTTTAGTTCACATAATAAGAGCATCATGCACTGCACTATTTGAAATTCTGCAAGTGGTTTTAATAAAAGAATAATCTTCAGGAAATATATAGTTTAAAATGTCCTTTTATTATCTCTTTTTAAATATGGAGATGGGGGGTCGGGAGGTGGAAAAGAGGAGGAGTGCAGGCTGTAAGGAGATGGTTAGAAAGTATTGCTGAATCATCTACTTCATAAAAACTAATCCTCATCTGACAGAGCTCCTTTAGTTCTTTTTTTTTTCTTCCCTTTTTTTTTTTCTGAAATGAATAAAAGGAAAAATTGTACTTATTAAACAAGTTGCAATTTTGGTAGAACAGCCAACACTAGTCATAGCTCTGTGTTAACCAGCTGGCTATTAGATCAGCATTCCTAGCCTTGACTTTGGATTTTTGCGAATCTTCTTATTTAATTTGTCAGAAGACTACAGAGAGAAGAAAACATAAACTAATGAGACACTGCATGTTTTTCATTTCAAAATCTTATTATGACCATAGATCAGTTAGATATTTAGGCACAAATGTTTGAAGCCAAAGGTACTGCTTGCAGCTTTAAAGTTAGCGTGCTGTGTTTACCTGCAAAGATCCATTTGTTTGCTCAAACATCATCTTGATTAGAAATCAGGAGTTCCCAGCTCCCATTTGTGAAGATTCTTAGTCACCCTTTGCATTGCTTACTGAAGAGAAATTTGTACAAAGTAGGACAGAAAATTCCAAAATTTTGTAATCAGATATATGATCATCAAATGCATCTACCTTTGAAGTCAACAAACAGATACCAACTTATACCAACTCCAACTGCGGATTACTGCTGTTTCTGGTTTTCTGGCTCTTTGAGACATTAAATTTAATCTTTACTGTTACTATTATTGTTACTTTATTTGTGGCCATGTCTAGAAGTCCTACGTGTGTTAGAAAATGTACAGGTGCAGACTAAAGGATCCCTTTCTTCTGTCCTCCTCCTTCATTCCTACAACCTATAATTTATCTCCCTCAATGACCATGGTTGTAAGCAGTGACCTCTGTTGCGATCATTGTAATAGTGCTCTAAGAGTGAAATTTTTCCTCAGTTGCTTTAATCTACAAGTCCAAATTAACAAAAATATAGGCTCTTCCACTTCATGGATTTTGCTGAGAAGAGGGAAGAAAAAAGAGGACATGCAAAAAGAGTCTAAAAAAACCCCGACAAAAACTCAGAATGACAAAAAGAAATGCAAGTGTGTGAATAAAGACATGTATCCTTTCTAAGTGTTGGGAAGAAGTTTTGCAGCATGTAGTTTTCTCAGTGTTACCCTTTAATTCCAGAAAAAGAGTGGCACAGTACTTAATCATCAATCACTAATCAGCTATGACATGCAATTTGTATTCATATTCATGAGTCCTTTCCAATGTTCTAGGTCAGCTTCACCTCACAAGCTAAAAATCAGACAACAGCATCTGATTCAGGGACTATGACTGAAAGTTAGTATGTGTAACCTTGCTTCCTTCCTTTATTATATGTTATTGTTGTCTTTTTCATCCCAGCTAACAGATTGTCCACCAAAAGTTCAACAGTATCATCTGTCACTTCAAAGCGCTCTTACATCTGACTTGCCTTACCCTGGCAGAAAGAGGTGAGAGATGATCTGAGACAAGTGTAATGGCTAACCACCTCCGTGTAGTCATTTTTCAACTCTCCAAGACCAGTGTATAGAAGCTGACCTCGCTCTGTGACCTAAATTGATCTCGCTAGCTAAATGGGGTCAAGCCTGGTCACTCCTGGGAAGGTAGAAATACTTCTTACAGCACAGCTGAGGCTTTGCATTCCTCCTCCAAAGCACTGTGCAGGCAACCCAAACAGCCTGGAGGCAATTCTTAATGAGATCCTTTATTCTGAAGAAAAATCCTTCCACCAGAGGTAATCACTCTGGGCTAGATTGTACCTATTCATCCTAAACTGCTTGGAAAGGAACAGAAAGGTACCTCCCCTGGCTCCCCTAAAAACTCCTTCAGCAGTTTAACCAAATTTGGTTTTATTTCAGGGGAGGGTCAAATGAAGGAGGGCTGGATGATACAATGAGTGCTTATCCTGCCTGGTCAGAGAAGCTGATGCTGGAGCTGAAGCTGGGAAGGAAGTCTCTGTTTTCAGCTCTCCAATTCTAGTCCAGGGAAAAGGTATGTTGCCAGGAATGTGGCTGAAGGGCGAGAGCCAGAAAAAACACCAGTCAAAATCTGGGACAAAATAAAGTCCTGGAGATTTACTTTTTTTTCAGAGAGCAAGGAAAAATATAGTTTCCTAGGACTGTCCTGCCCCAACTAAAATTTCTGGTCACTGTGCCCTATTTCCCTGTTTAATAGGGCAGCAGACCCTACAGGGGGTAAAAATTATCCATTCCTAAACACTTTCTGCCTTGCTACACTTCAAAGCTTGTGTGTTTAACAGCACTGCCCTGCCAAACACACAGACCAGGCGAAGGACTTCCAGGTGCCTCACACGATGCTGGAAAATGCTGCTCTGTGGCTGGTGGGCTGCAGGGAAGCTGGCTGACATCCAGTCTTGCCCACCAAGGGATGCGGGGCGAGTGCTGCCCACTGCTGCGACGTCTACAGAACACTCGGGGGACTTGTGCATGTTGGGGAAACGTTATAAAAATGTTAGGGACAGAATGACAAGTATAGCCAGAATGATTAATAAAGCAAGCTCTATGGGAAAATAATCATTCTCTATTATAGGGGAATTATAATAAATATCTGCTTCATTTTTTCTTACTCTTAAGCTGCAAATGAATGCTCAGTCTTTGGAAAATGTGCTACGTTGCTAATTTGAACTATACAAATTTCTGTGTACAGGCAGCCTGGGAAAAGCTGTGTATGTTTTTGTACACCCATACACACACACGCACGTATGCCAATACTTAGTGCTGACACTTCATGGTATTCCAACTGTCCTGGTTTTTGCTGAGATAGAGTTAATTTTCTTCCTAGTAGCTGGTATAGTGCTGTGGTTTGGATTTAGGATGAGAACAATGTTGACAACACACTGATGTTTTAGTTGTTGCTAAGCAGTGCTTATACCAAGTCAAGGACTTTTTAGCTTCTCACCCCACCCCACCAGCAAGTAGGCTGGGGGGGCACAAGAAATTGGGAGGGGACACAGTTGGGACAGCTGACCCCAACTGACCAAAGGGACATTCCAGACCATAGGACATCTTGCTCAGTATGTAAACTAGGGGGAAAGCTGGCAGGGGCCACTGCTCAGGAACTGGCTGGGCATCGGTCGGCAGGTGGTGAGGAATTGCATTGTGCATCACTTGTTTTGTATATTCTGTCCTATTAAACTGTCTTTATCTCAACCGACGAACTGGTTTAACCCGGCAGGCAGCTAAACACCACACAGCCACTTGTAAATCCCACCAGATGGGGGAGAAAATTAGGGGAAAAAAAAAAAAAGTAAAATTCATGGGTTGAGATAAAACCAGTTTAATAGGACAGAAAAGGAAGGGNAAATAATAATAATAATAATAATAATAAAAATAATTATAGAATTAGAATATACCAATGGCCATTGCCCCTCTGATTGCTTGAAACGGTACATCCCAATGAACTGTTCAGAAAAAACTAGCCCTTACTTGCACATATTCAGAATTCTCATCAAACTTGTAGAAAGATTTTCTAATGTTTTTCAATGATGTCTATAAATCAAGATGTCATCTAGACAAATGATGACACATGCATCCACCAAATGGTGAGAAACTGTCATTCATTAATGCCATGTAGACAGACGGTACATTTGTCAGTCCAGAAGAGTGAGACTAGGAGTCATCTATTCCTACAGCTCATTGTAATGACACCTTGTTCTACTGTTCTTTTTTGCAGTTTCATTTTTAACTTCTATCCCCATCTAATAATGCTTGCAGTGCTGCTGTAACTTTGTGAAACATTGTAACCATTTAAAGCCAAAGATTTGAAAATGTTAAAACATTGAAATATAGTTAATGAGATATGGTACAAAGCAGTGATTATTTCTGCATTATTGCAAGGAGGCGGCACTTCCATTATAAGGATGGTTTCCCAACTGTCACAATGGCTTCCCCGTCTATATTATCCTGAATCACAGGTTTGAATCACAGCTGAATCTATATATAGTGGTCTATTTTTATCAGTTACATGAAGCTTATTCTGGTGGAATCTTCAATAGTACCTTAAAAGCAGACATCCGCATGCTGCAGAGACCTCATAAACCTAACAGCTCTTTTTTTTTTTTTAAGGTGAGGTCCTGATTTCTGCCTCACATTGGTGCTTCATTTTTGTACATCCAGCTCAAAAACACTGAGGAAGATGACTGAGCCATCAAATGTTTTATTTTATGGAGTGGGCTCCAACAGCCACAGAAATTCTGCTAAGCATCAGGATGTTGCTAGTCTCACTGGTCCGTAGTCAGGTTGCCTAGCAGAGAGCCAACGATGCACTTAAATACCTTCTCTGGCATATAAATTCAAAGGGGGAATGAGTCACCGAAGATGTGTGCTCTGGATTTGTTTATTGAAACCGAAGAGAAGTAATCACAATGCTTGGGTGAACCAGCAATAGCAAGCACTCTGCCTGGCTTAGAAATCATGACTACTTCTTCTCACTAACTGAATATGGAGCCAGAGACTGTCAGCTCATAAAGTACCATCTGAATCACTCATCTCCCCTACAGGAGGTGGCCTGAGTACAGCTGCCTGCTTCCCTATTGGTAAAGTAAAAATACTAATGCTGCAGGATAAATAAAAGATTTATGAAGTCTTCAGACAGTGTGGGAGGTGAGTTATTGCAGACAGTGAGGCAGCTCCATCTCACCAATACCAAAATGATTAAGATGAGAATCCAGCACCAAGGAGATACTCTAGTATTCATAAACAAAATGTCTCTTCCATTTGTTTTTAGAAATTACACTATATTCTTTTATGAGACCATTTCCTCCCGAGACATTTACTTGGTGCTCCCTTGCATCCTACTACAAGCTGATCTCCTATAGCTGCTGGTGCCTCCCCACATTGCTTCTGGTGGGGTTGGTGACATTGATGGGATGGAGTGAAGGAAGAGGCACCAAAGTTGATTTTTTTTTTTTCTCAGTATAATCTTTCTGCTCCAGCACAGCTTTTTTTCTGTTCTGTGGTGTATCTGGACCAAAATATATTGCTTTGGGTCCTTTCAAGATAAACTTTTAAGAAAAATATTGAAGAGACAGATCTCAGGCAACACAAGTCAATCTTTCCAGATACAAATGTCCCCAGTTTCTTCATTATGGACAGATGATCTTACTTCAGTGATTTTCCAGTCTGCTATGACACTTCCACCTTGTTGTGACTATTGGCTCTGTTGAAGTAGCAGCAGCATAAAAACCTTGTTAACAAAGGGGAGATTCGAGGTGCAAAATATTAAATCTGTAAAAGTAGGATGCTTCATTTAAAATACTCTGTATTGCTTAAGGTTTTCCTTCAAGTGTAACTGACTTGATTTGCATCCTACTTAGACTGGTGTAAATCAGCTGTAGCTCCACTGGTCTCAATAAAGCTATGTTGTCGTAATCAAAAAGGGGATTACAGCCACACGTCTGCTTCTCCCATGCTATACTGTGTGTGAGTTCCGATCTATCTGCTTTATAAATTATGAATAGAATGGGAATTCTCTTTTTTATTAACATATATTTTACCACAAGTACTGATTAGGGGGAGACATTTTCTATAATTCCTTTCCTTTTTAAATTGCAATGCAAACAGCTTCTCAGAACCATTGCCCCAGGTTCAGAAAGTGATGATTAAAGAGGTGCTCTGAATTCCCCCTTGGGTTCATTGGGAACTGAAATCGGCAAGACATGCAAAGATGATAGCAAAACGAGCCAGCGCAGGAATGGTTCAGAAAGGGCAACTGGTGGTCATTTTCAGTGTTTTGTTTTGTTTTGTTTTGTTTTGTTTTGTTTTAGAGGGGGTGTGTGTCTTTTTGTCTTTTTTTTTTTTTTAGTTTTATTTATTTATTTATTTTGGTTTGTGTTGTTGGTTTTTTTTTTAATGCAAAGAGAAACACTGAGATAGATACTCTTTGTTGAGGAATTATTGCAAGAGAGTCCTTTTCTAAGGGTTCAAGTAATACAACCATTTCAGAGATAGGATGCAAGAATGAGTATATAAAGTATAAATAAAAAAAAGATAATATAAAGAATATATAAAATATATAGAAAAGTTATGACTATGTGGACTGACAGTGAAAAGAAGCATGAACAGAGGAAGGTGAATGAAAATATTGATCAGGGACTGGAGGCATAAAAATTATCCCCATGATTAGACAGAAATGTTGTTGCTCCAGCTATGAGGACTCAATCTGCTATAATCCAAAGGAATGGTATTATCATAGCCATGAAAACCTAAAGCAATTGCAGTGTCAAAGCTGGTTGATCTCTTATGCCTCAAACTATCTAAATTATGTTTCAAAATATTTTTGTATTAATATAACTTTTAAAGAAATGTCTTTATATAAGATACCCTTGTCAAACCCTGACTGAAAACATATAACTAGTTAAGAGCAGCTCTTTTCTCTAATCAGAGGCGTAGCACCTTTTGAAAAAATTTAAATCTGTGCTAATATCCATTAGTTATTAGAAAATGCATTATCCCATTCTACCAGTCTGCGTTTTGGGTCTAGGGATACAGTAGTCACAGAAACAAAAAAACCCAAACAACTTCCAAACTATTAAGCTTCTTCAGGGATAAAACTAATTTCTTTTCTGAGTTGTCAGTTTTATGATGAGAATATCCTGGAGCTTTCTTCACTTTCCAGGACAGTTTCCTTCCTTCTTTCTCACAAGCAACCCTCTCTTTGCTTTCTGAACATGGACTTGTTTCAAAGCTAAAGCTCTGAGTCTATCGAAGACGTTCCTGAGATGATTGATTTATATTCCTCTTTCTGATTTCAGTCTTAATTCTCATCAGTACTTACAGATATTTACATAACTTAGAAGCTTTCAGCTCACAAAATAAAACAGTTTCCATTTAAACATCTGACTATACTGAATTTGGATGTATGGTAAACACACATGGACAATAATTATGCACTTATACTGGTGTGAGCTTCTCTGGAAGGTGTACAGCAGGTTCTTAGCTGTATGTTGACAGACATGGCCACGGGTGAAATCCATGCTGCTGCAAATTTGCTGCTTTCGGTAGCCCAAAGAAGTAAGTTAATGACCACTGAGGTGTGTTGCTCAATTTTGAAATCAGATTTTTTGATTGCAACAGAGATATATTCAAAGCACACAATTTAATTTCTAGCAGCTAGATGGGAATGTTACTGCACTCAAACAGAAGCTGGGGAAAGAGAAGGAGGTACAAGAAAAATTATGGTTTCTCACAGTTTCCCTTTCCCTTCCACCAGCAGCTGACTGGCAAGGTTCATCCCATGCAGCCCTGGCAGGAATTTCATGTTGCTGATGTAGTCCATGACAATTTATTATCACTTAGAATCAGAGAATAAGTTAAGACGTAAAGGGAATAAAATATGCAATTAAGCAATTTTTCTTTCAGCTTTGAACTGCCATATTTCTACTTTTTCGTTTACTGCACAGAGATATGTGTGAATTCTCCATTGAACATATAGAGTAAAAGTAACAGTTGCAAGAAACTCTGGGCTGATGGATAAACAGATCGTCTGCATACACAGAGTAAATCTAATATTCTTTGTTATAAAAATGCTACAAGCATGTGTTTAAGTCCACCCAACATTTCTTGGAAGCATCAGACATACTGCAGAGGGATTCATTTAATTAAATATAAATGCAGATGTCTGCACCTGAACTAGTCACCCTAGACTCCCTTTAAATTCAATAGAGAGAAATGAGAGTTTCTAGTGTGCAATTCATCTCATCCTAAAGTACATGTCTAAAATAGATCAAATGAATTGCACATAAAAGTGCCTATTCTCTCCATTGACTATAAAGGAATACCAAGAAACTAGCCCTGCTGTAGATGTCTACATCACAGATACCTAGAGTGTGATTGATTTTATCTTACTTTACACATTTAAAGTATATGTGCCTACACTTCCATTATAAGCAATAGAGATTAATCCAGCCAACCAAATGAAAGCGTCTGTCTTAGGAGGAGAAGAAAACACTCCCCTAAACTTATGTAAAATGATTAGCAACCTTGTACTGAGTTGGAATTGTGCTAAGATAGAGGTATCTTGTCTCCCTCGTCCTACCCTGAGAGCAGTTCATAGCAAAGCAAAACAGCTCAGTCTGCTGCAGACTAGTCCTAGGAGAATTTTTCAGTCAGTTCCCAAAACAATCCATCAACTTGATCTCAGCAGCCTCTACTGCTTCATATTGGCTCTTATAATGGGATTTATTTTTTCTTACAGCCCTCAGGCCAGAACAGAAAAGCTACAGGTCAGCAGACACAGCTTCAGTACAAGATATGGACTTGAAACATGAGTTGTCCACCTCTGGGCAAGGGACCCAATATAGCACAAAAGAAATACTCACAAATATTTTTCTAAGCAGTTCCAACTCTGTAATGAGATCTTTACTCTATCAGGACCAACAGGCAAAGGTGGGAGAAACCTGAAGGCACATCTCCCAACATGAAATTCATTTCTTCTTCTAAAATTGTGTTGGAAATGCTTAATCTAGTGTCATATTAATGCATGAACCAAGAAATTGATTCATTGGAAGAGTCAGATGCTTAATTTCAAAGTTTGAGATGCTAGAAAATAATCAGTTCTTAAATAAGTATAGTGGATGTCAGCAAAAAATATTTGCTTCCTTTTGACAGCATTTTAACTCCACTTCAATAGCTGATTTAACTTCAATCTGCTGTTATAAAATGTTTCAGCACTTTCCTGGTTTAAAGTATTGGAGTGTCAGTCCTTTGCAATTTATCCAGATTTTTCTGTAACACACAATTAAAATCCCCAGTAATTATAGAAGTGTAACGTTTTCTGAAGTTCTCTTAAAAAATGCAAGAGAAATGCATGATTACATGTGCTAGAGGCATGTATAGTAAGATTAATAAGGGTAAAGGAGAAACTATTAGTGACATAATTGGCAATAGTAAATCTTCCAATTTTATTGGTAAATGTTTGATGTGCTTTATAAATCAAAGCACTTCTAATCAAAATTGCTGCTCCACATATTTTTGGGAGAACTGAAGAATGTAAAATTTGATTTATTCATCTCTTTTTAATGTATGTTATTAGATGACAATAAATGTGTTGCCAAAAAAAGAGAAATTATATTTCTCAATTTTTATATTAATTCACCATATTTATCCATGTCAATCTATAATGACAGTCAATATTGTCTTAACTTGTTACCCACAGTAAATTTCAGAACGGTTCTTTAAGACTACTGCCTATCAAATCATGGTACACCATTGTTGATGCTTATATATTGATACAATATTGCTGTATCACATAAGTGTTGATGTGAAAATAATGAAATGGCTTCATGTATCACTGAGCTATAGTTAAAGCAAAGATAGAATGTGGACATCTTATGCAGCTTATTATCTTTTGTTCAACAAATGCTGCCAAGGATGATTATGTACTTCACTGGTTTCAAATATGAAATTTTAAGACAGTTGTAAATTTTCTAGATTGATGCTGTTTTTCATCAAAAGATTTTAGTTAAAAAAAAAGGAGAAAGAAGAACAAATAGGAGTTTCACACAAAAAAACACCACTTTCTTCCCTGAGTTCTTCAGCCAACACACTTTCCCCATCTAGGAGAGAAAGAACAGGGTAAGGAAAAAACTCTGAAGGAAAGATTCTTTTTTTTCCCCCCATTTTACAATCAGTTTCATGATCCGTGATTTTTTTTTTTAAATTGAGACTTGTCTTGCTCACCTGTAGCTGTCTGAAAAATTAGGCACCTGACATAATTAGTGCTGAATAGACATGGTAAATGATCTCAGAAGGTGGTTATAGAAGTCTGGAAACCAACTTAGTTGGACACAAACAGGAAAGACGAATCTCACCATTAAAGAGTTCACTCAAGCTCGTCGGTTTAGTTGCAACAAATCTGTACTTTCTCATAAAAATCCAGTGTACTTAGATGAAACAGTTTCTATATAAAATTGAAAATTTCCTCTGCTTCTAGACTATGAAATGCCCTGGAAATCATCAACTAGTGTCAATTGAGTAAGACGTGCTTTGAGCCATTCAAAGATATACTACTTCTCTACTGTATTTGTCTTATTACTAAGAATTGCTCTTTGAGAGAATTTGCATGTAGGTCATAGCATGATTAAAAAGCTTTGGTTCTCTGTAGAAATTTTCTGATACAAATTAGGTATTTAGTGTCTTCATTAAGAAGCAAACTGAACTGGAGCTGTACTGGTAAGATGCGTCGGTCTCTGCCCAACTGTGTTCATGAGATTCAAAAGAACATCTCTCTGTTAATGTGGCCTAACCCACAAAAGGCATCTCAAATCCCAAAATTCAGACCACCCTGAAATTTCACCTCTAGAGAAGGATCAGTATCAGAAGGTGGTATGAATGGGAAACTTTTTTCTTAATCTAAGGCAGAGATATAGATAGAAAAATCTTCAAGAGACCAGCCCATTTGTACTTTAAAGAGTGTATATGAACAAGCTTTTTCTTTCTCAACAACTTCTGAATCAGCTATTGTCATGGTTTAACCTCAGCCAGCAACCAAGCACCACGCAGCCACTTACTCACTTCCCCCCCACCCAGTGGGATGGGGGAGAAAATTGGGAAAAGAAGTAAAACTTGTGGGTTGAGATAAGAACGGTTTAACAGAACAGAAAAGAAGAAACTAATAATGATCATGATAACACTAATAAAATGACAATAGTAATAATAAAATGATTAGAATATACAAGTGATGCACAATGCAATTGCTCACCACCCGCCAGTTGACGCCCAGTTAGTTCCCGAGTGGCGATCCCCCCGCCCCCACTCCCCCCAGTTCCTATACTAGATGTGACGTCACATGGTATGGAATACCCCGTTGGCCACTTTGGGTCAGCTGCCCTGGCTGTGTCCCCTCCCAACTTCTTGTGCCTCTCCAGCCTTCTTGCTGACTGGGCATGAGAAGCTGAAAAATCCTTCACTTTAGACTAAACACTACTTAGCAACAACTGAAAACATCAGTGTTATCAACATTCTTCTCATACCTAGCTCAAAAACACAGCACTATACCAGCTACTAGGAAGACAATTAACTGTATCCCAGCTGAAACCAGGACAGTTATTAATTTTGTGAAAGCAATTCTTTACAAAAATGCACCGAGAGTTAACAAAATAGTTGAGGTTACAATATATGTTTCATGTTTTCCTCTTGTTTTCTAGATGAAGTTAGGAATGAGAGAGCACTTAAAATGCTTTTAAAAGAATATAGACACAAATGGATGGTGATTTTCCTCTTTGCTAACATGTTTTTAAACTCTATGTGAGATCGCTTACAATCAACTTTTCCAATGCATGTAAAGAAATGAAGTTTGCAAATTCATAAGATTGACCCAAATACGCTTTACAGGCAATATCTCTTGCTACTCTGCAATTTGTGTGAAGCTTCTGTTTATCCAAACAAAAGAATGATGCTTCTCCCTCAAGGATGAAGACTTCTGGTTAAAATCTTACGGGCACTAACGTAGCACAATAGTTTTATTTCCATCCATTTGCTGAACTGGATATTTTTTTCACATTCCTGATCAGCAGCTAGTTAGTTGCAATACTCTTGTTCAACGTGAGATCAACATTAGAGGAGACAAATTCAGACTTTTATGCCCTTGCAACCTCAAAGTAGTTAAAGATATATTCATTCTTTAACAGTAAGGGACATTGATTAGTGTGTTGGTAGAGTAAATCTTCTCTATCTTTAACAGAAGTCTTTGATGAGGAAAGCATTGATCGAGAAGGATCAATCCACAAAATCCATAAATGACCAGCTGAATTACTGGCCAATATCTCATCGCCTTCCCTGACAACAGGACCAAACCTTTAGTCTATCAGAGCGGCCACCTTACCATATTTTATTCAACGTGAATTTCAAATATTTTCTCTAATGTGAGTGCAGTGCAGTGCGATGAGACTTAACAAGGTATGATGAACACGGGTAGTCAAATTTATCTTTCTATACTGCTCCCTCCTAAGTGTGAGTCAGGAAACAGATTCCAGCCTTGTAACGGTGGTGGAAGATGACAGCAACCGTGGTGCTGTTGCAGGAGGAGACCAATACATGTCATCACATACCTCAGCTGCCTTTGAGACATGCAACCTTAGGGCCCTTCTAGGAAGCACCACACAGCAAAAATATTTGCCCAGTGCCATCCCTGAGCAATGTCAATGACATGAGAGATAGAGCCCTTGAGGAGGGAGAAAACATGAGGAAGATGAAAAGACCTTGTTGGTGTGTCCACGTAGCATTGCAGAAGACAGTTCCCCCCTTTAAAAAAGCAGCAGTGTTATCTTGAAAAGGCGAATAAGTTCTGTCTTTTTGGTCAAGAGGAGAAAATGATCATAAAGTTACACATATTTTTATATAAGTGCTCCTTTCGTTTCTCTGTGTGAAAAAGTAAATGTGTTGTGTACCTGTGTCTCAAAAGAAGACCTTTAATCAGCAAAATGTTTCTGTGATTTTCAAAGCCTTTCTTATGATTGTCATCATTTTTATATATTAATGCTGCAATTTTAAGTTAATTTTGCCATACAATGGAAAGATGAAATAAGTATTGATTTTGTTGTATAAAAAGGAAAAAGTCATTGAAGACTCTATCTTCTAAACTTTTTTCCCCTTCTAGCAGTAACAGACTATACAGAGTGTATTTCTTTGGTAATGTAATAAAAATCATGTCACATTGAACTAGACCTTAAAATAATAATAATGAATTATTATAGTTATTATTATCATCATTATTGTTGTTGTTATTATTATTATTATTATTATTATTATCTACAGGTTACACGCAAAAATATTTAGCATTCCAAAGCTAGCCCCAATCTTGTAAGCTTTAGTGGGCTAAGTCATATACTACTACTAACAAAACCTGAAAGTTACATAGAGTTTCATTACCCACCCCCCAGCTGTCAAATTCTAGTCCCTGAGGAATACTGAAGTAATAGCAAGCATTTAAACTTTGCCTTGCTGAATTTCATTAGGAAAACACATCCCTGGGACTCAGTAGCCTGAGGGTGCTCAAGTAGACATGCAACGGTTCTCAAATGCCTTAAAACAAAATCTCTGGTTCTTTTTCCCCACGAGTAAGCAAGCTGAAAACCTGATTTTTTTCATTCTAAATTCTGGCCTGATTGTTCCCTGACTACTCAGTTCAGTTCTACTAAGATTTCCCTAGGAATTTATCCAGCTACACAAATGGGATGTTTCCAACACAGGCAATCCCTAGGCAAGATGCTTGAATTAGTTCAGATGAACCTAATGTATCCCACAGCAAGACTCACCTTCAGTTCTTTAAAATCTTCCCTGTTCTGATGCTGACCAGAAAAACACATTTTTTTTAAAACAGTCATTGTTTCCTTAAAACTAGTTAAATCCAATTTAGGATCAAATCCCTTAAATTGCCATTAAAAAAAAAAAAAGAAAAAAAAAGACAAAAAAAAGAAAAAAAAGAAAAAAAAAGGAAAAAAAAGAAAAAAAAAGAAAAAAGCAGTTCTCCTCTACTGTGGAGTTAAAAAGTATACACACTGACTGGATGTCATGTACCCTAACATATTAACTGAATTCCCTGGACATATAATATTTCAAACTGAAAACCATTACAACACCACTGTAATGTTTTACCATGCTTTCTCTTAAATTATTGATATATAGTAAGAGTACTTAATCTCCATCTTTAAGTACCTTTTGTTTGGGAACAATAAAGTTAAGAAAAGGTGGTTATAGGAATACATTCCAGATTTCAAGTCTTTCACACTTACTATATAAGCTAGGTAACTCTGAAAGGCTATAATTTTTCTGACCTGATGTTTACTTGGTGCAATACATATTCTGATATAACTGCACTCAAGTCATGTAACTCCCCAATTTAAATGGCCTGAGAGTCTGTCTGGTCCATTTCCATTCCAATCTGCAGTACACTGGCTTAATTAGTCTACATTTGAATCATGCTTAGTGGTGCTAAATGCTTATGGATGAAGACCATTTCTCATAATGTGTATATAATATCTTGAAACATATATGTGATCACATCATGTGTGATCATCGTGATTATTTATTTGCATTATCATAATACTCAGTACTCTAGTTCTGGACCATCTGCTTAATAAGACATACATTCCCACCAAAACTTACAAAAAGATGCAGAAAGATGGAGAGTACACATAAACCATGATACAGTACAGAGGAAAGCATTGTCATCTTCAGCATTCCCAGAGTTTTTGGTACACATCATGGAAAGGGGAGCTTTAAGAGAGTTACAGGGAGCATAGTGCTGTGTCTCTGCAGATCTTTTACTTCTGATTCTCCATTTTCGCTTTCAGTGTGCTGACACATTGGAAAAAGAATCTTCTAGTGCTTTCCAGAAGCATCACTCTTCATTGAGGAGAGATTGATCATGGTTTACAAAATTACCTTCAATCTCAAATGTATATTTCCATCATTATGTATCTTTTCTAAGATGTATAAATTAAAGAAATGTATTGAAAATCTATGCGTAGACTTGTTTTAGCTCTCTTTCTTTCAGTTTCACATTTTGGAAAGCTCTTGGAGATGTTCACAGGAATGATAAGACTGTGAAATGAAAAAAGGTGACTGAGCTATGTGTTCTGACTCTTATTTGACATTAAATCAAATATTGATATGCTACAATGAAAATGTTTTATATCTTTTCCTGTAGTTTAATGCCATAATTATTCATTTATTTCAGATATATAGCTAAGGACATTACCCTGCCACCAGCTGGAACTTGTAAAAGTTTTGGAACTAGATTCTAAGCAGTTTAACGTTTCTCGAAGTTATTTGGTCACAAAGTAATGTAAAAACTTGGTCTTCTACAATCTAGGTCAATTCACACTGAGATGAAGATACTTGCACCATTGTCATTTATCACATGCATCACATAAAATGTAGCTTTTCCTAGAGGAAAACAGGTGTAAATCAGTTAAAATGTTTGTCTGGAAACTGGCAGTTTATCACCTAGGTGATGATCCCTTTATATTTTTACTTTGTAGTGTGAAACATAAAACAATTTCAGATGACAGGATGACAAAATACCATTTTTTCCCCTGCTGAAATCTTTAACCTCTCTGAGATTATGATTCAGATATATTCTACATTTGAGACGAACATCAAGAAATCCCAAATCTCAGCAGTGAGGCATTAAATAGCTGCGTGCGTTTGGCAGCGCCAGTTTGCCACCAAGTCACATACTGTGGCGGATTCTCCCTCTGCAAAGGAAAAAGCAGCAAAACGGTTTGGAGATGTGGAACAGCTTGCACCCTGTGAAGGGGCACTTATCACAGAAACAGTGTGATTTTTCAAGCCCAATCTGTTAATTGTGCTCATGCAACTTTCTGGGAGGCTTCGCTGGCGTGCTGCTTTGATGTACGAAACTGCTGCTGATCTCAACAACAGTGTCTGCGCTCTCCCCGTGCTCTCCAAGGGAAGATTGGATCAGATGCATAAACTGGGACAAATGGATACAGTTCTGCTGACTTCAGGGTGCTTTGCAGCTGAGGATCTAAGCTAATCTGTAAAATACATCCATCTCTTTGCAAACTTTTTTTTGGCTGAGTGTCTCATTTTATGCTAAGAAGTCCTTGCCCAGAATGTGCTGTGTTTGGTCTTTTTTTTTTTTTTTCTTCTTTTTTTAAGCATGCTGTTCAATTCCAGACAAGATTTTCAAAATCAGTAATAACTACAGTATAATCCATTGTACGTTTCGAGCCGAAAACCAGTTAATGATCCCCAGTCTTTCTCAACTGCTTGGCATATCTTTGACAAGCACTGAGCAGATTGAGACAGAGAGTATGAATCCAAATTCTATCCTGTCATTAGGTGTGGACTTTGATAAATCTGTTCTGCTTCAAGCCTCTGAATGGTACTTCCTGCTAAAATGCAAGGGCTGGCTCTGGACCAGCTGCATTCCATTAGCTATCAGTGTGTTCTGAATTATTTTTCTCTGCAAATAAAAAATATATCTGACCAAAAATATTGATCATTTCTTTTGGCCAATGGACATACCCAAATGGATCTATACATAGGCTTGGATGACAGTGACAGAGCATTACCATTGTGGCCTTCATCTTGCTTTTTTGCCCTTACAATTCTCTTAATTAAAATTAATGGTATCTGCAAGAAAGATAAAGAGCATAAGAATAATTTTGGAAGGAAGAAACATGCATTAATTCATCTCTTCATGAAGGACATTATCTGGCAAAGCAGCATCTGTCTCTTCATGAGCCAATATTTATTCAATTTTATGTTCTGATTAATTTAGCAGTATTTAGAGCTCAGTGATTTTTTAATTGATGTTGTAAGGCCAAAAAGTTTGCATGTGTAAAACAGAACCATAAGACTCAGCCCAGATTTTGTCTTCAGAAGTTAGTAAAATTGGTATGTGAATTGTATGAAGCAGTTTCTCAGAATTACAGGTTAACAGATTTATCTATAACTCATTTAGGTGATGGGAGGACAAGTCAGCATTGTGTCATTAGTTGTGGTCAGGGTAGCATGACTCGGATCAACAGAGTACATTAGTAATGCTATTTAAGAGCTCATATACTTCAGTGCTTGCATTTTCTGCAACCTCAATTAAGCTTACAAGGTAGGATTTATCCCACTCACCTGCAGACAGCTGAAAATTAGTGTCTGGTCTAAACCATTCATCAAAAATCTTCATGCAATAGAGGGAAATGTACCTTCAGAAATCCATTTTAGGATATGAGGATTCATGTCCCAAGTCACCTGTTTTCATCCGCTGGCTAGTAAGGGAGCCTGGCAAAGTAGCTAGCATGTACAAAACTGTAATGTGGCAAAAGTTAGGTGATGGGAATCCAACTTGTGAGTTCCTTTAATGGTAGTCTTTTCACAGCTAAAAAAAAAATATCATAAAACCAAAAACAAAACCTTGCAGAGAGCTTGTCAGTTTGCCTGGAGAGATGGGACCAAGAAAGCAATTATCAGAGGACTGAACATAAATACTGAGCAGAATGAAATGAAAGTAGGAGATCCTGTCACTTTGTGCCTTTTGCTCCACAAACTGTCACTCTGAGAGTCATATGTATTAAAAATAAAAATAAGTGTTACAGGACAATTCAAGATTCAGCTCATGGAATACAGGCTACATGAGTACAGACATATTAGAGAATATATCCAATGTATTCCAGGATTAGACTGGAAACAGACTGGACAATTCTCTGCTGTGTGTTTATAAACAACTGAGACTAAAGCTTTCCTTATATGTGACTGGGACAATGTGGCACAATGCAAACTGATAGATTAAAAATATTCAAAGGAACATGAAAAAAAAATCTTGAACTGTGAGCAGATCTCTCTCTTAAAGCTCACATCAATTCCAGTTTAGCAAAATTATAAGGGAGAATGCCAATCCCATTCTCAAAGCGCAAGCGTAATGGAAACTGCACTTGATATTTTCTTCACTATGGCTAACACACACACAACTCAAGACATTCCACCACCAAAAGAGGGATTGAATAGTTGACGTTAGAAATGATCACTAGCAAAAAATTAGCTACATTTTTCTAATGATAAGTAATAACAAGAGGCAAAATGTATAATATGGCTGAAACTGCTTTTCTTTTCAGCATCATAGCATCATGATGAAAGCATAATATATGTGATGTTCACTGCAAGCTAGATGGCTTTATCTCAGTAGCAGGTAAAATATTGAAAGTGAAATGCCATTTGTAAGTTGATGATGTGCCTTTATTATAAATACATTTTGGTCTGGGAATTACAGTGTTATAAAGAGCATCACTGAAGGGTAATGTAGTTACAGGTGGGTTGAGTGTGATAAAAGCTTTGTTCAGTAAGCTGTTTTTGCACTGGCAACCATTATACATCTTTTTACTATGTATTAATTTTTTGTGAACAAAGTCCATTCGTGATGAATGGGACTTTTGCATTATTTATTTCTCTGAAACTTACATAATAAGATGATGACACAAGTATAGCAACAATATGATGCATATTTTTACATGAAAATGCTCCATGTAAAAATGATGTAGCGTTGGGAGCATTGCAGATGCTCTAGGTATCATTTTATCTGTGGCTTGGGATCTCTCTCATTCATTTCTATTATCAGGTGTTGCTTATTACTCTTTCAAAAAATCTAAATAAATGTAAGGTCTAATAAAAAAACAATAGGGATGAATATTAGCAATTTATTACTGTAGAAGAAAACTGTTACATGTTCTATGAATAGTTTCATATAAAGTGTTATGCATAGAACTCAATTCCATTTGACCGAAGACCAACATTGTTAAATGCCTCCAAGGCTCACAAGCAACATGCCTCTTGAAACTGAAGTATGAGTTTCAGGAAACCCCATGGTAGGTGATTTTATTAATATCTCATTGTTTTCCTAGTGAGTTTTTCATAAGGGAATGTGGTAGAAATTTGAGGGAACATACCTCTGAAGAGCACATAAATATTTATCTAAAACATAACGTGAAAACAATTTCTACTTATTGTGGTCTTGTAATGGGTTTAGCTCGCTTGTGTGGCTTCCAAACTGTTTCATGGTTGAAGAAAGGAAATTATTCTCTTATTCAGACTTACAGTGGAAAAAAGATTTGGGATCCAAGGCCACACTGTATTTCTCATTAATGCGTATAGAGTAACCAACACTACGGAAAGGCCAGTCTTAAATTATCCAGAACGATGAATGAATATTAAGAAAGTAGGCAATCAGGTAATCCCAACCCTACATTCTTCTGTGAACTCTTATGGACCTTTAAGACACTTGTCAGGATGCCGGCTCAAACATGGGTGGCCGGTGCCATAAAGATGCACATAAGTAGTTCCTGAACTCAACAGTGAAGCACGGTAAGTATTTGTCCTGGCAGTCCCACCAGCTGCCAGCGCAAGTGAGAACTGCGCTAAAGCACAGCGTGAAGTTAACACCCAGGTCTCTGTCAGCGAGTGAAATGGTGAGAGGTGTTTGTTAATGATAAAGGTGTTGGTTAATGATAAAGGTATAGAACAATTTTCCAGGTGACTTATTTTGCAGAAATTCAGAGAGAGAGGAAAAAAAGAAACTTGGCGTTTCAGAGAGTGAGGCTGCGCTACACATATGGTATGACTTGAAGGAACAGCCTATATGGCTCAGATTGTGTGAAACTGAATGATAAGAAAAGTACCTGCCTCACTACTGCAAAAGGCTATCAGTATCCCAAAATCCTTTGTTTTCTTCTCAATAACTAAATATCCCTATATGGTTGATTTGCTTGGCTATCTTCTACCTTCTTTCCCACAAAGTCTGACAAAAGAGGGACCTCTGATGACTACTTCTGCTGAAAAATTCAGATAATCAAGTCACTTATTATTTAGATCCCTGTTTATGGATTTAAATCTCCTAGCTTTAGACTCCAAATTTCAAACTTCTTGCCACTGTTCCAGATGTTTTCTGTTCCTCTGAACATCAGAATAAAAGGTTTGTTTTATAAGGACATCCTTCAAAGAGAGTTTGGCCAAAATGCTATTGTGATATCCTGCAACAGTGAGAAGCGATTCATCTTTTCTCTGTTTCCTAGCCAAGCAAGGTATCCATTCATTATTTTCCCCAAATAGGATGTTCCTTTGTAGTGTAAGCTTTTAAAGTCCTCTTTATCTTCATTAAACTGTCACACCAGCTGACAAAGTTTTGTCATTGAACTCCAGCAGTACCAGTATTAAACAGGACCTACAAAGTTCTCTGGTGTAAACAACATTTGTACAGTACCTGAAACATAGTAGGTGATGTCTCAGCTGGCTACTCAAGGATGTCAGCTTGTAGCCAGCTACTTATAGCTGCCACACTCTTAAACTGACAGGGAAATCAGATGTGATTATGATAGTGACTGCTTTTCCACACTGGTTATTTCCTTGCATTCCTAGAGTTAACACAGAAGATGAGTGCTGAAACGCACATTATATCCAGCTTGTGTGACATTACTCTTGCTTAAATCTTCTTGGGCTTAGGTAAGTCTGTGGCTGATCCTGCATTGATGAAAGTATTCAAATTCAGGATCAGACTTTGGAAGGAGACCTGCAATTAAAAGATGAAGACTGACAGAATGGTATAATGGATAAAAGAAATTCTCTGTACAGGTGTGTATACCAGCAGCGTGTACTATGGCATATACCCCACCAGTTGACCAGGATCATTTCATGATGAAAGATTGCCCAAGCCCCACTCCAGAAGCCTCTGCGTCTTCTTCTCTTGTCCTGCACAGCTGGGAACAATTAACAAGTGAGATTCGGAACTTCCCTGATCCTACCGTCCTTCTCAGTGAGCTCCGTTTTACTGGTGAGGCAATCTGATCCCATAATTACTTTTTCCAACAAGTATTTTAAAATTTTAACACTATTTATACGAAAGGCTTTTCCATCCATTGGTTAAAAGATGTCAACTCGTCTTTCAAATGCTGTAGAGGAAGTCTGAAAAGTAGTCTTTCGGGAATACTAAGATTTCTTTGCAAAAGTCAATTAGGTAGAATTGCTACAGACTATGGAAAAAAACGGTGGGGGAAAAATCACTATTCAGTGGCACTTGAGTCTATCTACTGAGGCCTTTTGACAATACTTAAAGGTATGGTGACATTCAAACACAACAGACTGTAATGATTATACCATGAGTTATATTACAATTCCAACACTTTTGTTGCTATCATTTTTCAACATGCAACAGATTCCTTGCAAAACAAATAATGGAATTTGAATAGCTGAAATTTAATCATCCTTTTAGTCTTTCATATTTAAATAATCCTTCCATATGTGCTATAAGTTGAACCCTTTTTCCTTGTTTATAAAGTATACATTCAATCCAATAAGAGATTCTACAATAAAGCAAAATAAATGATCTCTACAACAATCTTTAACCTGAACACCTGACATGGAAAGAATAGACAGTTCCAGAAAAATCCTCAATAGAGTACCCATTCTTTAGATTTATATTAGCCCATCACACTTAAGTTAGTGATGTATTTTTCAGGACGGATGGTAAAATGTCAGTGCAGCAGCATCACAACATTTGCTATTATTATTGTAGTACATGCTAGTATTTTTTGTTTATCATTGAGAAGAAGCATTTTGACTTCACCTTTCTGCTTATTTCCCAACACAGTAAGATATTGGCCATATTCAAGTGTTTACAAACTAACAGCAGATATTTCATAGCAAAAGAAAAGAAAGAGCAATCACCTGGGTGAAGTGGAAAGTCTGGGAGAAGATTTAATTGCAAAATGGAGTGAGGGAAAGGAAAAAACATTACTTTATTATACTGTTAATAGTAGTAGAACTATTCAGACTGACATACATAAAAAAAATTTGCAGTTCTGGATTCAAACGTACATATTTGCTGCAGTGTATTCAGGGCATTACATGTGCTATGTGATGAATAGAACTGGAATGATTCTCACATATTGTGAGAAAAGGTTCTCCCCCGTGTACTATTGTCTTTGTAAAACCACGCATGGCTACATGGTCTGAAGTTCAAGATGCCCTGATGCACCCTAAAAAATCCTTACCTTACTCTCATTATCTTGTGACCAAGTCTGCCAACCATTTTCTCCAAGTCATACCATCTGCCCAAAATCTACCACTGATCACCAGTTTAGCTTTCTCAATTTAGGGGAAAAATAGAATTATTTTTCATTGCCTTCTGCCCAAGCCTCTGGCAGTCACATCAACAGTCCCATCTGTTCTTTTTCCAGCTTAATCCCACCCAGATCTCTGATTTCAGGATTTGCAATTTAAAGGGAGGATATGTGATATGCATAATCAATGCATTTACTCCATTCAATATACTTGCGCAGCAGCTCACCTTCTTTCTCTCTTTCTCATATATGCACACACATGCATATGCACACATAAACACTTTTCATTCTAAACATACCTTTTCTTAAATGAAAAAACACTTTGCTGAGATATGTTCAGCCAATCATACCTTTGGCTTGACTGAGTATTGCTATCGTGATGAATTTGCTTAAAAGCAGGGAAGTCAGAGCTGTTAAATCACCAGGCCTGACAACACATGCTGTAGATTTTCAGAGCTGGGCTGGAGGCAGCAAAATAAAATGTCTATACATATGTCTTAAAATTGTCATCTTGCATCATGTCTCATTGTTCTACTATTAAGAAGCAAAGACAGTTACTCCATCACTGAGGAAATGGAGTTTGCATCAGAAGCTGTATTTTCTTGCTTTTCACAAATGAGAACTCAGAGGAAGAACAAGCAAATAAAAAATCAAAAACAAGTTGGCCTGAAAATTTTGTAAGATGTTTCTGGGACCACAGCAGAGTTTAGTACCTACAGAAGATAAGGTACTGTACTGTTCCAAACTAGATCCATTAAGCAGAATCCTGAAAGTCTAATTTATTTGGTTTTTTCACACCATAAAGAGAAAAAACAGTAAAGAATATGGCATATAAAATACATATCACCGAAATCTCTGGGCCAAAATCTAGGGTGATGGTGCTTATATCACTATAAGCCTCTACAGCGGTGTGAGAATACCAGGCTCATAATAACTCCGAATAACTCTGAAAACTGGTAAAGCTTTCAGTTTAGGTATAGTTTAAGATTAGGTCTTTAGGCTATTCCTTGGACTCACCAGCCACCAATACTTCATAATACAGCTCAACAGGAAGAGACATTTTCTGTTCGTACCTACTGGGGAATATACCACACAAACAGTGTTAGTCTGTCAATATCTCTCCTTACACACTGGTTGCTGCTGACTTCTGTGGCAGTCTGCATGAAAATGCCAAGACATAAGAACTGCTAAAAATATCTGAACCATTTTTAAAAAATATCTTAAAAACAAAGAGAAAATTATGATAGAGAGAATGACACTCCTTATATGGACACTTTTCAAGCACTAGGTTTTGAAAAAATAAAAGGGTCTCACATGGTTATGACCTCTAAGTTTACTTCTGCATAGGTGGAATATAAAATGCATACACTTGTACATATGCATAATAAACACCCTCGTAAGTGGTACAACTAAATTCAGCCACTGATGTGGGATACAGAGTAAACTGTAGATGCCCTGACGGTCCTTAATGATTTCACAAAATTTTACTTATGTGTTTGGAAGGATGCTAGATTCCCCCAAGATACGCTTGGAAAGCAGAAAATTGAAATACTACCTGTTGAATCAGGTGCCTTTTCCTGTTATGTACGTAGGATTTTCTTTTTTAGTACATTATGTGCGCTTTTAGAAAAGACTTTTTTGAGTTTGAAATACATTATCGCTGGTGCATTTCTGCTCTTTGAAATTCTTCAAAGTAGGTAAACTCTGAGAAGCAGCAAAGTTTCCCATCACAGACAAAGCCTGGATCACAAATAACATATGGAGACATTACTTGCACCTGCTCCTGGAGATGCACTGGCTCCCCCTCTTGAGGTCAAGTCCGTTTAAGGCATAATACATGTCTAGGTCTTCTGACTAGTTGAACACTTACAAGAGCATTTCCAAGGCAACACTAGCTCAGCAACAAACTGTTGCTATTTTGGATCATGATCCAAATATTTCTATCAAATAATATTTGCATCAAATATTGTGGCTTTAGATCAGTGTTTCAGGACATAAGAACATTAAAGTTTAGAACAGTTTAATTTTTCTTATAAATTGCATATTAAAGTAGCCATAACTTCTGGCCTTCCTTAAGAAATCTGTGTTCAATTTCCAGCTCTTTTTTGACTTGCTGTGAGAAGGTGCAAAAAAAAAGACACAAAAATAAATAAACAAAAAAACTCCTACAAACCAAAACCAAAGGCCTGTAAAACCAGGACAACTTACACTGTTCTAATTTGTAAAGCCTTTAAGGATTTTCAGAGAAAAGCAATTTAGAAAAGTGAGGTAACGCTCTCATTTTTTATTTAATAAAAACTACTCCTACATTTTACAACTAGCTAATGTTCTATCTACTTTAATTTCTCTTCTTTGTGGAAGATTATCTGCATACACAGATTTTTATATAGTCACAAAACCCCTGCTCTCTTCAAGAATTTACTTGTTAAACCACAACACAAAATAAACATCATCTTCAACAAAATATGGACCTTCACCAACAGACCTTTTCTTACACTGGAACTTCACCAACACACCTTTGCTGACATTGCTCTGGAAATCCCATGGCTGTCTGATAGAGCATGTATTTCCTTTGGGATTGCATCTTACAGTAATTCTTATTTCCATGCAATCCAGACATGATAATAAATTTAGGCACCAAGAAACCCTCACTTGAGTAGAATTGGCATATTAATGTATGGTTCTTCTCTATATTCAGTAGTCTTCTGATCGTCACTTCAGAAAAAGGTCTTATTGTTGGCGGACATGTCCAGTTCCCTAAAAGAACATATTTACTCAGCAGAATTGTGCTGCACTACAGTTAGTCTGATCTTTATTTTCACCTTTTTACTTCATTGCCACAGTTGAAAAAAGCCTTCGAGAAGGTATAAATTAATCTGACACCACCTACATCACATGAAAAGCTATTGTATGTGAGAATTATATCCATTTTAAGTACATAAGATAAACCAGGAAAAACTGTAGTGCAAAGTGTACTTAAATTAAAGCAAGCTGCCTTCAGGCTGATGGAACATATCCTTCACTGGGAGAAGATGGTAGATCTGCACCAAAACCAAAAGAGTTAGCCTGATTCAGAGCGATTGGGAATTATCCCAGGAAAATGGACTGACACAGGCAAGGGCTGGAAGAATTCTTTTCAAGACATTTGCAAGAGCACTAAGAGTTGGAGGGTCAAAAATAAAAAAGCTTTGTGATTCACATTCACAAAGCTAAATGGAAAACATTTCTCCCTCTGCCTCTGGGGCACAGGAGGATCTCCTGACAGGTTTGTAAACAGTACCAATGTACACAGACCATGCAATACCATGAAGTATCTGCTGTTCTTTTTTCTGCTTCCCTTCTCACTTTGTTCTTGTCTAGAGGCAAAATTCATTGCATGATACAGTGAGAAAGCTTGGAAATTTTATTAAAAAGTAAGACAAGAACAAGAAAAGAGCTTGAAAAATAAAAGGGTGAAAATAGCCATTGCAGTAGAATAAATCCTAGACTACTTATTCTTACTAGCATCTGCACATGTATGGGGGCAATAGGAATGTGAGGACCACCACCACGTTCCTGTCACACTGCCATAATCAAGCAGTTTTATCAAGTGAGGGTCAGTCTTGCAACCAACAAAATTGAAGAAGAGTGCGTAATATGTTTACAGGTCACAGCAAGAACACTTTCATTTACCAGGAAATGAGAATAGAGCTGTGCTGTGTCTTTGACAAGAAATTGCCATTTCTTTGTAGGAGTTGGTCCTTTGCCAATGTTTCCTCTAAGTGCATCTTTCTTTTGGGCTGCGGGAGGAATTGTCACTGGTCCAAAACAACATACTTAAAGTGTAATATGCCAAGTGCCTCAAGTGGCCCAGTAAGCCAAAACATGCTTTTAGAGGACTGGCTATTCACATAAGGTTATTTTTGCTAATCAGGAGGCTCACTAATGGACTAGTTCATTAAAATAATGCCTGGTTTTGTACTTTCATCTTCCAAAATTACTACATTTCTATTCCAGAATCAAATAGCCTAAACATCTTTTGTTTTTGTTTGCTTTCTTCATAAACAATTCTGTGGGCAGCTCAGCTGGCATGTAGATGAGCTAAAGGTTTAGACTAGCACCAAGGCAAATATGGAAATCCTGTTTGGACTGCAGAAAAGTACTGTCTGGCACAGCAAGGCATTAATTAGGGGCTCAGGGCTGCAATGTACATGGACCTGGTTTAAAATCACTGCCAAGTCCTGGTGGGGAAAGGCAAAATGGCCTAGACCAAGTTTAAATGCTGCTGCCGACACACAAAGCTTCTCACTGGAAGTGGTTGAATTTACTGTATCTTGTTGTCTCATTTAAGGGTCAGACCAAGCTGTTCTGTGGGTTCAGTATCATTCAGCTTAGGTACCCTCCAGCAGGTTTCAACCCAGTGAATTTCAGCACGTAACCCATGCCCTGTTCAGGAAAGGGAAATTGGGTTTATCTGAACCACTTAGATGGCAAGGGGCTTCAGCAACACTCCTCTCATGATCTTAAAAGCACTGCGGATCTGCAAAAATTTTCAAACCTCGGGTTCAGTTTTCATCATTGCTGTCATACTGGTCAACATTCAATTCACTGCTGAAGTGTTGAAAATTTCCACAAACTCTTATTCAGGGGAAACTCTCAGCTAGGTGGGTTCCCAGCTGATGACATCTCAGTTTCAGCATTCATCCAAGTAACTGCATGAACATAATGAATGTTTATAATAAAAACAGGGAAGCTATTTTTAAGCTACATCCAACCCTCCTCAGCTCCTCATCAGGGAGCACTGAACTCAAAGAGATAAGACTTAGGTCAAGCAGATCCTTCTTAGTACCAGTACAGGGAATACTTAGGTGTGGCACGTTCTTCCAGAAAACAGACATCAAAATACGTGTGAGAACTTAACTTGGGATTATGAAGTTTTTTAATACTCTAAGAAAGTGACAGCAGTCTCGAAGTATTTCCTCTGACAATAAATTGGCACACTCATAGCTGCAAGTTAATGACATTTTCTGTTTGTTTAGGCACTATAAGTTCAACAGGAGGACAATTCAGACAGACCCTTCTCTTTTGCTAGTGCTCTCAGATGAGTTCTTGTCATGTTTAATATTGTTCTGTTAAAGCTGCACAGTTAATAGCTTATAGGAGCTGGCACTCACCCAGTTTGAAGAGATATTGGTTTACATTTTTGTGAACACTTATTGAGCATAATGGCAGGACTTCTTTTTTTTGGTCAGCTGTTTTTGTTGCTGTCTTTTCATTACAGCACCTGAGGAAAATGCTTGTATTTCATAAAAAAACCAGTAATTCAAAAAGATCTGTATCAGTTTTAGGAGTATTGTGTTTAAATTAACAGACTTTAAAATAAGTGAAGAAAACAGAGTTCAACAGAAAAGGTAACATTCAGAAACTGTGCCTTTCCAGAAAGCTGTTTTCTGCTGTGTACTGCTGCTATTTCTGTGTGTTGTTGAATGATCAAATTTACTCAGTGCAAATCCAGAATCTCAATGTTCCACGTGGTTAAAAAAACCCCACAAACGCAACAACGAAAATGACAACAACAAAAACCAGAATATCTATCACTTTGCTTATTCTTCTTTAGATCATAACATTTAAGTTGAATAGACAGCACTGAGATCTAGGCACAGTTGTGAAAAGCCAGTCCTTTGTGTCCAGTCACTTTTGGAGAGGAATAGAAAAAAAAGAAAGAGGAGCTAGAAACATTTATCAAGAACAGTCCAGACATGTGCTCTTGGCAAAGTTATGCACGTTTTAAAGGTTGTTGTTTGCTTTATTACTCATTCATGTTTTGGTACTCTTATAACTTCACTTTGAAACAGTCATCCAGCCTGCAACTACTATGTAGACTGCAAAGACAGAAGATGAAATCTGTGCAAAACTTTTAAAAATATTGTCAGACTGTTTAGTCCATCAATTCCAACTCTGATTAGAAAATTTTACTTATTTTTAAACTGCTTCAGCAAATGCATAACCAGTTCTTTAATATATTTAAAATTTTGCCATTTGGTTTAAATCTTCTTTAGAAATCATATTCTGGCTACAAATGAAGAAAAAAATATATGTAATAAAGCTCAATTATTATAGGGAGAGAGCATGGGTGTCAACAAGAGATGTGAAACAGGAGAACATGGAAGTTCCTTCTGAGAATTACCCATACTGTCTATCCATCTTATAGTGGGATCATAACTATGGAAATCAGAGCCACTGTGTAATGCTCAGCTACATGGATATATTGCAAAAGATGCAGCCTTTGCTATATTCCTTAATCTGAAAACATAGCCTTTGCTACAGCACTGGAAATGGGCCTTTTTCACATTCATTGCACTGAGGCATATGATTCTTTATCCATCTGCAGTGAATTTCATTGTCCATTTTCTTTGAACCTGTTGGTTCTATCCCCCAGTGTTCTGCTTTCTGAACATTAAGAAACTTGCTGGTTTGAAGGTATTACTCCACCAGACATCATCCCCCGAGTCACTCACATAAAACAAAGACAGAGGCCAGAATGTGTCATTTCCTTATTCTTAATGTTTTTAGCTAGTCCTCACCTGCTTTTTTTTTTTTTCATAGCTTTTGTCTTGTTTGTTCCTTATTTTAACCAGTTTCATAATCTGATGAGCCAGTCATTTGTGTCATGGGTCAGCATTGTAAGCATAAACTTTTAATGTGGCACTGTCAGACATTTACTGTTAATCTAAGCACTATATATACTATCCCATGGCCTTCTCCAGCTGTAGCAGTCACAAAGAATTACAAGGCAGTGAAGCATAGCACTCCTTTCCAATACTGGTTGTCTTTGGTCAAGCTAAGCTTTTCCAAATCCCCTGGCATTATATCCCTTCAAATAGTTTCTGAAATTTCTTTTTAACTTCTCACAGTTCTCTGAGGTGCTGAGATACTCCTCCTTCTCTTAACCCTTGCTTCCCCCCAGTTTCTGGTTCTGCCTTCTAGCCTCACAACCTATCCCAGCTCCTTGGAAGTCAATAAGCTTTTTAAGTCACAGTGAACCTCATTTGTCTGCTTTTCTGCACCATGGTATCATAACTGTTAGCCAGATATTTCCAAAACACCCATTGCTTTCATAAACACTTTCCAGACTATTGCTCTGACATACCAAGCCAAAATGTTGGATGTTTTATTATCATTTAGAATTTAATCAGTATTTTGAATATAGAATAAAACCATATTGGCTATCACAAAAAGGGAATAACAGTTTCAAATCTTACACATCAGCAAATTTCTGAAAAAGTATGTGCCAGCCTTCATGCTTAAAAGCAACAAACTTCCTACCAAAAGAGTGAAAAGAACAAAGGTAGAAAAATATTCCCACCAATGCTAAGGTAAAAAAAACTGAAAGAGGAACAAGGTCCCTGATGTGGTCTGCAGAGGAAAGCTCTCCAGATTACCTTACTTAAATTAACTATCTGCGTTCCTTGTGTGAGCCATTGAGGAACTATTCCCAACCTAATACATGGGTCCAAAACTAGGGCTTATGCTCTCAAGGAAACAGACTCACTGTTACCTAAAAAGAGGACTTAGATTATTATCTTTTCTGTGGCAAAAACTAGGTGAGATGAATTTCTGCCTATAAACGCTGTGAAGAATTCCTCCTAAGAGTGCGTCAACCCCTGTGGCTTCCTCATCTGCTAGAAAGTTGTCTTTTACATGTTCCTCACTGTATTCACTAGGGCCACAGCCACATTTTTAGGAGATATCATTGCTCTCTAGCTTTGAAAGAGAAGCTAAACCAGGTATGCCCTCACTGTTAGAATTAAGAGCAGAGGGATGCTTCATGAAAGCCAGTCTATAGACCACAAGCACTGGGGGGGGGTGGTTCTCCTTGAATGTTAGACTGCTTGTTTGACATTTCCTTTTGTTAACTCCATTCCACTTTTACTGGCATCGCTTCTGTAAAGTGGTAAATAACGAGCCATCAGGGTTCCCTTCCTGAAATTCTTGTTGTCAATACATTCATTGCTCTCTATCTTCAGTATCTGTTGCAGTCGTCTAGATGGTGCTAACCCTCATGAAGCTGTTGTGAAATCAGTGAGGGGGAAGGATTCTGGTCTAGATCATGGAGCTCTTTCTTGCTAGCATTTTTACCTAGAGCTGCCACGCACCGGTGTAATAGCTAAAGAAGCACAGTAATGTTAAACATCTTGCCTCGAGATCTATGTGTGTTGCGGAGATGACTGAGACACTGGGGATATTTATAAACCTACCTGGCAAGTAAACTCTATTTAAAAAACCAAGAACAACAACTACTCTTGTAGATTAGAGAGAATATAATTAAAGAGTCTCAGGGGTCCGACAAGTTTCTTGCTGAGAAAAAAGAACACAATGTCTTGCCAAACCCTTTTGCCTAGAGTAGCTTGACACATCATGCTATTTTCCTGTGAATTATATGTTGTCATTTAAACATAAGAGCATAAACCTACTGACTTACTACAAAGCTTTTAAAATTTTAATTCACATGAAAAACTTTGCTCTTGCTTCATAAATGGTCCAAATTAATCTAAAATAAATCTTGGTGTATGCACCATGAACAGAACAAAAATGCAGAAAGACAGAAAAGAAAGAAAACACAGCTGTATTTTCCTTGCAGCTCCTGGAGCCCTCTGTGCTTTTAGCTAATGCCAGATAGAATATGACAAGATAATTCTCCAAGAAAAAAGCAAACCCAATCAAAAATTGTTTAATGTGAAATTTAAAATTTTGCTAGAAGCTATGTTTGATAATAAATCAATAAATGTTGGCATTTTCATCATAGTTTGCACACTAAATGGCTGTAAAAAGTAAGGGCTACAGTTACATCTGAATTAAATTAAGTAGAGATTTTGCACAAGTGATGCAGCAATAGCTTGAAACACCAATAATTAGGTTAAATGAATTAAATATACATAAAAATGATCTCCGCATGCCTTACATTCTACAAAAATTTTAAAAAATTGCATCCACTTATTGTATTTAATAAGATATATAATCATTCTACTGAGCAAATATTCTTATAAGTATAGAAATATTTAACTTTAATTCTATTCCCCAGTGTTATATTTCAAATATTCAGTATCATGCTAATATGAAATTAATACCTCACAACCACGTTATAAAACCAACTACATTATCAGAAATATAAAATGCTTATTGTACCAAGAAAAGAAAAAAATATTTAGGAAGAATAGCTGGGTACCTGTTTGTTCTTTTTCAGATACTTTGAGGAATGACATATAGAGTTGGTAAAAATTTTTTGTTTTCACTGAACAGGTTCATCACAGCTTTGCCAGTCAGTAAAATCACCTCAAAGTATTTCAGCAAAATGTTTATAATGAGCTTTAGTACTTTCACAAAAAAAACCTCCTTCAGATCTGCTTAAAGCTTTCAGATGAACAACATTTCAGAAATGGCAATGTTTAGATTATTTATCTATTATTTGCAGTTTGTTAAATCATTGTGGGAAAAAAAATTTCTTGTCCTTTTATATATTCATGAACCAATCTAATTTCAGCATATTCTGAAATCTATATTTTTTTTGACAAATAAGCCTTCTGTATAGATAGACAAAGACAGAATCACATCAGTACAATAAGTCATAAGGACAACTCTTCTGAAGTCTGCTATCCAGTTGAGCAGTTAAGTACACACAAAAAGTGCTTACAGAGTCAATCCATAATCATATGCTGAAGCAAAACAATATTTCTCTGGTTTTTGAAACCTGAGACAAGCAACTAGCTATTTAAAATTGCCATGACTGAGAGATCATGGTATAGAAGAGTGTTGTAAATGGTTCTGAATAAGCAATGAATTTAAGATTCCTGGAATTAGCAAAGTAAGTTTAGCAATGTAGACTGACAGAAAGAAACACAATTTAGAGAGAGTACAGAGGCAGAGTCCTCAAAGGTGATATTTAGAAAACTACAGGAAAGAGTACAATCACTCTTTGTCTTTTCACAGTTCATTTCAGATACATTTATGTGCATTAGTAGCAAAATATTGTAAGAAAATGATGTGTCTATTCTCTTCAAAAAGCATAATTAATCATCCTTGAAAACTACCTTTTTCACTTCTTTTCTTCAGAGAGCTTAAGCCAGAAGAATTAACAAATACTACCTTGTTATAAGCACCTTAACATCATTTTATTTTACAGTTTTAACCAAGATTGCATTCTTAAAACAACTGTTTCGTTAGGAAGTTTGCATTTATTTATATTTGCATCCTCATTAGAAACCTAACATTTTTATTCCTTTTCTCGATATAATGGGATTGTCCAGTAGTAAACCCAGCACTATTTGCCTGGGAACTGTATTGTGCAGCTTCATCTTCAGCAGGTTTGGGGTCTACTCATTTACCTCAACTTATCTAGAAGGTTACAATTCTTTCTGTTTCTCGGTCTTTGCTTACATAATACATGCACAATTTAATAAATATGCATACATAATGTGTTCATAGAAACAGTTTTCTGAGAGAATATTTACACACCAAACTTTCCTTTATACTCGTATGACTCGGTGAACTATATAGTGGTGTTTCTCCTCATATCTGATGGCACTGGAAATAAAACCAGAATTAACTCCCTTTTTCACTCCCACACAGACTGCTTATCCACTAACTGAATGATTAACTACCATTTCACACTACTGTTAGCCATTCGTGTCTGTGGACATTCTTCAGAGCACTGGGAGCAATTGATATTTTTTTTTTCTCTTTCCAACATTCGCATTTCCTCTCTAGCTTCTGAAACAAAACACAACAAAACAAACCAAAAAATTTACGAAGGATAAAAAAGCAAAAAAAAAGGAAGAAAAAAGCCCTCACAGGGTTAAACAACAATTCTAACTTTTTTATTTACCTGACTTACATAAGTCAAGCAAAGGTGTTATCCACTTCCTCGCAGTGCTTGGGAAGAGCTGCAGCGGCAGCCTCGTGGTTCCTGTCTGTGCAATATTTGAGACCTGCTGGGGAAACTAAGAAGAGGCTTATTGAATTTTAATGTTGAACTAATGTTACATTTGTAGCAGCTTGCATTAGATGGGTGACTGCAAATTGAGAGGAGAAAGTAAAAAATGGCTTCCCCCTTTTACCAATGAGTTCAAATGTTCATCCTGTCCTTTCTGTGAACCCACTATTTATGGCAAACTCTTTTAACCTATATATAATTCATGAAGGAATTCGTACAGAATAACATTACAGATAGATGATTCTGTGACAGATTTTTAGACTCAAGAAAGCTTCAGGTTTCCTATGTTCATGTTACTGGAGGCAGAAAGCCTATGTTACAGTCAATCCACAGTAAGCCTCACAATATCTCAAAGAAATCAAGTATAGGTAAAACACAACACATGTGAATTGCCAAATTATTCTGCATTAAGTAGCCTGCAGTTTCTATGTAAAAACACATAACCCTCAGCCAACTTTTTGCAGATTCTTGATCTTTTTATAGTATTGCTGGTGTTTACTGTGGTTGTTCTAGGGTACACTGTGATTGCCTTTACTGAACAACACGGTACTAAAGGAGTTCAAAAACTCACAGTAAAAGAGTTGTGAACTATTTTCTTCAGTTACATTTCAATATTTTAATGCTTTTCTTCTTTTGAGAAATATGGAAGAGATTAAAGATATCTGTTCATCTTAGTTAAATATTGGGCTTTACAGAATGTGGCAACAAAATGCACCAACATTTTCTGTGTCCCATTTATGTCCACTGTATACTAGCCAACACCTTACTTACTTACTAACATATGAATAATAATGCATGTTTCATAGCACATCTAATATGAAATACAGCTGAATTGATCCCAGATGTCGCCCCAGTACTGTTTCATTACCACATCCCTCATCCATTTTTCAGCCTGTATGATAGTGCTCATCCCCATACAAAATTGAATTAACTGTCTTAATAAAGGGAAAGCAAAGAAGAATTATTATTACTAATAGTGCAGCTAATCATCTGAGGAGGAGGTATTCTCAGTGTAAATAAATTAAAACTTAAAAAATAATGAGTTCTGCTAATGGATTTTATCCCTGTCAATTAATAGTATTCTAGAAAAATCTGTAATAAAGAAAAAATATCTTTACCTATGTGCTATATAAATATCCCTATGTAGTATAGTAATACCCCAGGGCAACAAGTTCTGAAACCAAATACAAAATGTTGCTGGTAATCAAGGCAAACTTACCATTTTATTTATGCATTGCAGAACTTTTAAACCACACATATCTCCATGAGAAATTGAAGTGATGACCATTCCCCTTGTCAGCAGGTCATAATTACCTTACATGACACAGGTTTTAGTCCCATTTCTGGAAATTCCTACCCAAAGGTGTAATTTTATTACTTCGATGCTTTTACTACCTTTAAAATCATATGCATATTGTTTTTCTCTCTCTCTCTTTCACTCTCTGTGTCTTATTAGCTATCAAATAATAAATATTACACCAGATGTTACCTGATGTCTATGGTTATAATCCTTTCAATAAAAATACATGTAATTTATTAATTTTACAGTTGCTATTTTTTGGAAAGTAATTCTATGCACAAATTAAATAGAGAAAGTTCATAAACAGCAGTAATGTTCCTTGTTTCCCTGTTGGAAGATATGTTTTAGCATTTTGTTTGCAATATCGGCTGCAAAGCTCATAATGGCAAAAAAATTAATGGTTCATTGCCCGTTTTATATGTTGATATTTAATTAAAGAGTGTATAGCTTCAAGTGAACATTGTATTTTCTACATGTATTACTCATATTAATGGATATCATTTGATAGGCATCCAGAGGAGTCATTTTACGAGGATTATCAGCTAAATAAATAAAGACTCAGCTTTGCAGCCCGCATGGCATGCGCGTTAAGATAGTGCAGTAGGTTCACGAATGGAAATACACAAATAGTAATCACCAGAGCTGGAACCATCGACAGAATTTTCTCTAGTAAGCCAACTTCCAAAAAGCTAGAAAGGAAGTTGTGAGTATAATGGAAAGAAAGCTGTTGTCAGAGCAAGGCCAAAAAGTATTTGTGTGCATCAAGTGCTCAACCAAGCTCAGAGTCATTGCATTTTTGAGAACACATTGATTATGAAGATGGTGAAATATGAACAACAGAAAGAAACACATTCACTTGTAGCCCATATTATCTAACACAAACCCAAAAGCCATTAAAGTCCTCCTTTTAGTTAACCTTCATGAAGGAGGCTTAGCACACCCATCACATTTAACTGGGTCTGCCTTTGCTGATATATCAGGAACATACTTGATGTTTGATACTAACACCTTCCCATATAATTTCATCGGTTTCTTCCCCTCAAGTAATTTTCAGAGGTGTTCACAAAGCTATTTTATTAATACTTATTTATCTGCCAGTGAGGCTCAATGGAAGGACACATGCACATTTTAGAGGAAACAAACCTACACGTTTTTCATTAGTCAGAAGGCATAGAATAAATGAAGATTCATAGATTTGAGTCCTAAACCCAAATGTGATAGCCATCTATTCTTATTTGTTGTATGATTCATGGCACTGAATTTCCTATAATGATTCCTGCATTGTGTGGATGAGCTAAATACAATTCAGTTTAATGTGCTAGAGAAATGAATATAATAATAGCTGCATATACTAGGAATAGAAAAAGACTTCATGAGCATTACCATAATGGACCTACTAAATACTGTATTTAATATTTGGAAGATGATGAAAAAAAGAATTGATAGGCTTTTTAGAACAAACTTTGTCAGCTTGATTATGGCATCTTAAGAAAGAACAGTCTTGCTATTTTGTTTTTTAAATGCATATGAATAACTAGATCATAAGTATACCAAATTCTATTGCTAGGTGAAAAGCAGACTTTTTTTTTTTGTTTGTGTAGAAATTTAAAAGCACTATAGGAATGTGGGTTTTTGAGAGAGGAGCTAATCTAAAAGCTGATTTTCATTTGTTGTTTAACCAGCTGAGGTATAAGTTGTTTTCTTTTGTTAAAAATATTCCATCAAAAAAAAGCTGAAAAAAAATTAACAAAACACAGCTGAAGGCCATTTTCATCTTTTTTTCAAGAAAAATGTTAAATAGAATGAATATCTTATATAAGAAACATTTATTTTGTCAAAAACTAATTCCTCTCAAAAATAATTTTATCTTCTTTTTTAAAGGTTATAAACTGTATTTAAAATGTTTCTGTAAAGAAACATTAAACACACTACAAACAGGTTACTTGAATAATATATTGTTCTTTATATTGCCTTATTTGAAGCTGCTTTAAAAAGGATTAGCAGCTCCTCACATCTTACAGGCTGCAGAATCAATTGAGTCACTTAGGAAGACGAGGCATTTCCATAGCCCAGCTTTAAACTAGTGTTCAGATTCCACTTTCCTGAGTACATTAAAAATGTACAGACAGATAGCTAAGCAGATAACAGCAGGTGAACTTCTGGCCCCATTACAGTCAATGGGAGGTCTGTCATGATATCAAAGGCGCCAGGATTTCACCCTCTAACTCTTTCTCATCCCTCAGAAAAGCACTTTCACCCACCAAACTTAATGACAAAGCAACTAAAAGTTTTGAACAATTTTGAAGTCCACACTGCAAACTTAAATTTCACATTTGTTTGAGAGGCATTGGCAGCTTTCAAAGTGTGGATTATCAGTCAGCCTCCTGCAGTTGACAAAGCAAATCAGAGCAAGTAAATTTGAATGTGTGAATAAAATGCATGTTAAAAAAATGTAGTAACAACTAGTAAGATGCCAAGAAAATTTCTGTATTTAAATTAGACATCTGTGCCCTATTTTTAAATATTCATCATTGTAAGTGATTCAGCATGTTCCCCACTCCTGTCAGAGTACACATATTTTAAAAAACTTAACACCTTCATTACCATATGAATCCATTACTAGAAAATATTCTACCCTTAAACCTATTCACATCTACAGATTTCATCATGAGCTTAACAGAGTCACGATGTTTCATGAGGCTGGTAGCTTTGGCCAGTATTTCATGATGAAAACAGAAACCGCAAAGAAAGCTTGTTTTTCAGAGCTTGTGTAAGAAAATAAAAACTGCTATTAAAATGAAATATAAGAAATTACATTGTTCAAACACATGATCAAGTAGGGGTTACAGATTGCCTGTTCTTATCCATATATCTCTGATTCATAGCCACTGCCTAAGATGGGAGCACAATTACCCTGGATTGGACAAAAATAGAAAATCATTCCTGAATAGGGCATAAAACCCAAAAAGCTTGCACAATATCCTGAAAACACAGAGGTGGGAGGAGAAAAAACATGACCTGTTTATTTCAGAGGCACTTAGATAGAGGCATACTTAGAATAAATGGATAGGTGAATAAAACTCTGGATGACATTCATTGTCCTGTTTTATGTGAGAGGTTACATGAGGTGATCACAATGGCTCTTTCTGGCCTTGCAATCCATTAATTTATGTGTTATCTGAAATGAAGGGTGGAAAAATGAGTGTATTACAATAAGTTTGATGAATATCCCAACCCAAAAGCTAACCCACAGTTGACACACATTACATGTTATAACAAAGTGCAAGATCCAAATGCTTGTGGGTTAATTAAACTGTCTGTCAAAGAATGATGAAATGATTTGGGATAGGGGAGAAATTGCATCCAGTACATCCAAAGTTCATGAAAAGCCAATAACGCAAGGAACTAAACTTGATTTAAAAAAACTTACTGGTTAGACTTGGTGCATAGAAAAGGGCACAATCTCAAGATATACTTCTGCCTGAAATTGAAGTAGTGAGTGAATTGGTAAGAACTCCACTTGTTTTCGTGAAGCCACAATAGCAGAAAATATCTGTTGTCAACAATCTGGCTGCAAGATTGTAAACAAGGGAACATATTGGGGAAATATGGGAGGATGCACCTGCCAAAGAAAGATCAGCAAACACAGATACTTTATGAATGTGTCACAAGTCTAGCAAAGAATCTGCACGTTCTTTTGGTAATACCCTTTATATATATATCACACACTAATAGGTCCGAAACATCACCTTCTGGTAACTTAGCAAGTTATCATGATAATTGTCACCATCTAGGACTGACAAAATTCTGCATTGAATCTCAAGGAGTGGTAGACAAAGAAACCAGGAAGCATCTATCCATTGAGTTAGCTTAACTTTTGGTCTGAAAGACTTGGAGGAGAAAGTGAAATGAAAGGATTAAGACAAGAGACAGCCATACTTTGATAGACAGATTTCAATACAAAACTTTCATTAAAGACCAAAACCAGTGAATATATGGATTTGCTTTTTGTTGATTGCAAGCAAGTGATCAGTGTTTTCTTTGTCTGCATTTTGGGAAAAATACCCACTGAATGTTTGTATTCAGCCTCCCCTTCTTAGATTCACTTAGCTGTTCCAGAAACAGCTAATGTTTATCTCCCTGAAGATCCCTAGAGTTTGCTTAAATCACTGAGGATAGGCAATTAAAGAGGCTAATTTTACTGTGGAAAACAATAATTAGGCTTTTTCTTCTTTCTTTGCTTTCTGTTTCTAGTTTTGGTCCTTTCATTGTTTAACCAGAGGTGAAAGTCAGAGCAGCCAAGCTGTGAATCACAGGAAACCACTTTAATGTCTACCTATTCTTTTTTATCAGCTTCTTGATTTGAATAGAGGCCATATGATTTCGATATCTCATCATTAAAGTCTCATAATTTATATAGGAAAAAAAAATGAAACCATGGCAAGGTTCTCAACAATTTGACAATGAACGTGATTAACTTTGGTCAGTATGTGAAATACTTAAGAAAATGGTGCCAGCAGCAGGGCAGGGAAAGATAAAGTGTTCTATGAGTTATAGCTTTAGTACTTAACATGTGTATATCATAAGCCACAGACCAGACATGCTGAGTAAAAACATTTTTTTAACACCAGCTAAAAGACATCATTGCTCTACAAATAAGCCTGCCCTGAAATAATACTCGCTGTCTACAAATATACATTTTTAAACTATATGTTTCCTCATCCAGCATAGTTCATATTCAACCTTATAGCACAAAGTTTTTCTCTTTGGAGCATTATCCTCCAGGATAGTCCTGAAGTTTAGAAACAGATATATGGAAATCACACCAGGTTATACAGATTAATTTCAATCTGTTGATGTTAATAGAAGCTTAAACACACCTAAATGTAAGCATCTAAATTTGAGTGTCTAATCTGAAGCATAAACCCATCAGGGATGTATCTAGGGGTTGCAAATTTAGGAAACCAGAATATCTTTCTAGAGAACTAGAAATGTGGCACAATGCCAGATCATATGGTATTATAACCTATTTTTGTTGGTTTTGTACTTAAAGGCCTCCCCATCAGGACTAGAACTCTGTTGGTCTAGTCTATAAAACCATACTTGAAAATAAAGACTCATGATAGTGTATGACCTCAAAAGAGTTTATGAGTAATAGGAATGATGTGTGTATCTCCCTAGTTTCATCCCTTCTTTTCTTATAGTGTGTGTTTTAGTTATTTATTGATGCTAGAGACTGCTAGTTCAATATTTCTTTTCCATGTATCTCTATACAGCTGTTAGAAGACTCAAATAAACCAGTTAGTTAACAACCAAACTCAGTGTGATCTGAGCATGTTTACTGACGAAAGTCTGTAATTTTTTACCAGTCTAGGAATTAATTTGGGCCAATAATGAAAATGGATTGAAACAAGAATAAGATTTCACTGCACCTCACAGTGAGAAGAGTTTAGTCTGCTAGTTTAAAAAGTTTCTGATGGAAGATTGTGTGAAAGACTGATACTGAGTAACAGTCTGAGCTAATTCTCCTCCCACTACAAATCTCAAATATACTATTTCTAGATTCACTCCATTATTTGTTTATTTTTCTGATATTCTACTTCCCATTTAGCAACCTCTATATAAATCTTAGGATAATCTTTCCAATCAAGTAAAAAGACTATAATTTGTATTGGTTACAGAGGAAAACTTTAGCTAGACTGACTGAGATGCACATGATTGAGAACAAATACTTTTAAACACTCATTACTTTACAAACACTCATTGTTTCAGATTCATAAAGAACGGATATGTTTTGTGGTAAAGTAGACTTTCAAAGACACTGTGAGAAAAGGGAAAATTTTATCTTTCATCAAGCTGATCTCATCTTTCTTCATCAGAATGACAGAAATGTATGCATTTAAACTTGCCTATACTGAAATGCTGTCTGAGAGCAAACAGTTTCCACCTCTGAATGTTCCTCCTTTTCTCACTTTGCAAACACTTAGCCTTTTACATCCCAAACACTTCAGCTTTTAAATTTGTGACTAATGTTCATCTACAGCACAGGCACAGTCTCAATGCCCATTGGACAGGCTGGATCCAAGCTCCTGGAATGTCAGAAGATGATGGGCTCAAGCATGACAGCCAGCCCTTGTTAATTGGCTCTTGAACCCCCAGTTTCTTTCTTGCTTATAATGCTTCAGCAGTCTCATGTTGCATTTATATCTGTTTATGTGACAGGCCACCAGGCACAAGAAGTTTAGTGGACCTCCAAAGTGCAGTGGAAAGATTTTTAAGCAGTTACATCTTGACACTGATTTACAAATAACTCCCCAAGTCATATGACCACATGATTAAAGTCACTCTTTGAGAATGAAGCTTAAAGAAACATTTTTTTTTCTGAGCTGGGGAAGGGTCATAGTTCATAGTCACACTACCAGGCACACATTGTTGAAGCAGTGAGATTACAAACCTCACTGTGAAAGTCTCTGATTCTCTTTGCTCCCAGTAAAAACACTGATCAAATACATAAAGCCTCATTTTAGACAAGGCTTCAAAAATTTAGAAAACATTCAATGGACAATATAAGAAGGGACTATCACAGCAGCCTTCCTTAGCTCACCCATGGAGAACTTGCAACCGAGTCGTCCCTTTTCTTATTCTTAATGCCAAAATATCAGTTACACTCACAGCATTCACACAGCTTTAAACATCTTGGCACAATAGGGTATTCTGTTATTTTCTTCCATTATAGATTAAATTATCTTTACAACAAAACAGTGTAAACTTGCAGTATCCATGCTCAGCTTTGTCATGCTTGCATTAATTTAGAAGGTGAAAACACAGCTAAGAAGCAGACAGAGAATATTGGGGAATACCCATGGGTATTGTGTTTAGACTTAGTCTTGCCCATAATGTTTAATGCTGGTTTCAAGACCCTTTCCCTTTTTTCCTCCACTCCTTTTTCCCAAGATGACAAAGGAAGCTCAGGTGAACATATACGAATGCACTGCACTCCATCTGTCTTCTTTTAATTAAATCAGGAGCTGTGGAGCAGGGGCAGAGCAGCATGCTCCAGCCTGCAGCCTGAGAAACAAAAGAAGTGACTTGTACAGTATGGAGGGAGACTAATGGGTGAAAGCATTCCTGCATGTAGCAATCTGTGCTCCCTACAATGTTACTCATCATTCTGTCTAACTTCAATAATATTCTTAGCATGAAATGTCTAAGATTAATGAGGCATTTATTCTCCGATAAGAAGCTATCACAAAGAATACATTTTCCATCAACATTTTTGCAGTTAAATTAATACTACCAACTTTTTGCAAATATGGGATTCAACAGTGGTTTATAACAGATGAAGTGAAGCTAGTCCATCTAGCAGGTTTACATCTTGGGGGGGTTCAGCATTCATTTTCTCTGTTTATGAGCAGATAATGCTGCTAGTCAGCACAGCCTTGAGTCTCAAATTGCTGTCATAGGCATCTATTGCTTGAAACTGTTAGAGGTGGGACACAGGGCTAGGTAGATCTATGGCCTGATGAATATAGTTGGTTTTTTTTTAATATTAAATGGGTAAGGGACCTCTAACATTTGTCATCTTTCTCTTGCTATGTGGTTGATCTTGAACAGAACTCGCTAAGCCCACTTCCCCTGTCTTTCTGTTCTGGAGCTAGCAAAAAATCCTCTAAAGGTAGTCCTGTACAGTCAGAGCTCAAGTACTGATAGGGCCACTTTTGGCCTAGCTCTTTTCTTTGCAAGCTGTAAAGTATCATAATCAGAGCTGTATGTTTAAAATAAGGGTAAGTGACTGTGTCTTCCAAAGCAAATGACCCATATAGCCTCTTGGCTACACTTTTTTCGCAGACTCACTTTTTCACAGGCTTTTTCAGAAGCAGTTGGTAACTAAGACATGTATCGGTCAGAACTTTACAACAGAATATATCCTTCTCGGTTGACCAATTAAAAGGATCAAACATGAAGAAGTCAGCCTCTGAATTGGTTCTGCCACCTTTCACAAAATTCAGCCACTTCTAATTTGGTCATCCTGGTGAATGGCTGGTACAAAATCCTCAAGTCTCCTTGCTACATACAACGGATGTCCTGTGGAAATCTCAGAATTATTGACTTCATTGACTCTGCCCCATCGAGCCTAATCAAGAACCAAGACAGTAGTAAATACAAAAGCAATTTACTCCATGAACAGTGGAACTAATTATGTGCCATGAGTCATGTCCACCCACCAGCACAGCACCACTAGCTCCTGACCACCTTAGCTACTAAAAACCTTGTGATCTGCCCCACGTTATCAGCTTCTTAAAGGACAAACAGAACTTACTTCTAAGACACCCATTTCCCTATTAGAAGCTCGTCACTGCCTTTTCTCTCAAATTGTCTGATTGCTTTATAGAATTAAGCTAAACAAGGAATGATTGGTTTTACCTCAGGGTTTGCTTGAAGCTGCTGCTTCTTTCTTAGTCTTGTAAAAATGCCTTCATGTTAGGAAGCTTCTCTACTTTTTAGCTTTGTCAGATGGTCCAATAAAATATATTTCCCCTGTGCCCCCCATCAAATGTATTTCTGTTTAAAGGATTGCCTGATTTTAAGTACAACTGGTTTTACATTTTTTTTTTCTTTTGGATATCCCTGATAATACATTTTCTTCATTTTACTCTAGTAGGTAGAGAAGTTATCCCCATAAGACATGGAAGATTGCAAGTAATAGCAATAGGAAAAAGTAGTAGAGGGCCAGACAAACAAATCACTCTTTTTTTCTTGACTGAAACAGACAAGTGTTTCCAAGAGACAGTAGAGAAATATCTGTGGCAAAGCAGTGTAAAGTACATCTACAGACACATATTTATTCTGGATCAGCTGAAGACACTGAATATATCATTCCCCTATAATATTTGTAGGCATGTTAGTTTTGTGCCATGATATATAATAATCTGCCTTTCATAGGAATTACATTTTGAATTGTTTTAGGGTCAGCAGCTTATCTCTTATTCGTAATTTGCTGGGTTTTGTTGTATCAAACACTCTCACTTTCAGGAACATACCCCTAGTGACAACGGTAACATCATTTTTCTCCAGCACAAACTAGCAATGTCATGGAAAGGCAATGAACTTCTCAATCTAGGTTTAGAGAATTAAGTTTTATTTGACCTAAGGCAAACTTCATTATAGCGATTCATTGTGTTAATTCTCAACAGGAAAAATGTCCCTTGGGCCAACAAATTTATAGAGTTGTTGTTTAACGGTGTATTTCAATACCTTTTCTTAAAATGTCAATTCTAACTAACTGCAGCTACCAGAAATTCTAAACTTTCTTCTGCTGTGCATCCAGCTCTCTTTCATCAAATATACCTTTCCTTTAGTATCCCCTACATAAGCTTAATTAAAAATACATTTGGAGACATTTTACTTGTCAGATTAAAATATTTAATAAATTTTAAAATGCTACTTTATGAGCTATATAGGCAAAGGTACAGCTTTAAATAAAGTGAAATTAAGTATAGTCTCAGAAAAAAAATTGAAACCACATGCAACTACCATACTACTGCATACCAAGAACCATATTTTTTATGTCTGTCTCATTTGTTACGTCAGACATGCCTTAGAGAACTTAAACATTCAGTCATTTTCTCCAAGTTGTACTCTTTGACAGTTTTGGGTGCTATCAGAATCCAAAAATTATGTTTCTTTTCATCATAATTTTGGAAGCTGATAGTTTTATTAATCAAGATGTGTCCTATTTTTGAGTGAAGATCTAGTTAATACAAATTGTGCATCTTTCTGTTAATGTACATATATAGAGATGGAAGGCAGATTGAAGCAGAGACATACTTGACTAGGATCACACAGGTGAGCTGTGAAAGACACAAAAACTGGTTTCATTCACCTTCATTCCCAGAATACAACCACAGGACTAGCACTCCATCTTCAACCGATGTTTGATACAGCCTTCTCTGATTGTTAGATTCAGGTCCTAATCCATCTCCTGATGCAATAGGAAATTAACTAATTTTAGAAAAAGACTGAAACCCAATTTTTTTGCTTAATATTTTGCATTATCATCAACAATTCTGACAGAATCAATAATGTGCATTTCCAATTTATGGTGTAGATGCACCAGCGATTACTATTGGCATATCCCTGAGGAAAACTTGTCTTTACAAAAAAAATGCAAGAACAAAGACACTTGCGAAGCTTGAATATCTAAAGCACATTTAAAGGAAGAAATGAGCTATAAGCAATGTCTTTGCTTTCCCTGTGGAATTTCCAAGTACTTGCATTTGATGGGGCGAAATCAAGTGAGACTGTTTCAGCTATAAAAACAAACATTTACAGATTGACATTTACACAGTCACCAATTTATAAAAAGCTACTCTCATTGTGATTTGTCATGTCTCACTCATCCCACTCATCCCTGTAAAACAGAGAACTGTGCTGAAGGGGATCAAAGGTTCACTTCAAGGTGAAAGTACCTTTTGCAGAGACAATAAAATTAAACTATCCAGAAGGAGAAATTATTACATTTGCAAAAATACTTGTAAATGATAATTTTTCTCTAGAAGGCTGAAAAAAGGCTGGAAGTAACAAAGCAGAAATCTATTTTGAAGAGAGATCTTTAATAGATAAAAAATCTATCAAATGAAACAATGCTTTCTCTTGGTCTCTCAGCTGCTTCTCTGTCTGTAATATTGGTTTCATGTGGACAAACAATTCAGAGCTAAAAGGGCACCTTATGTCTTTTCCCACATGCAGACATATAGAAGCAGAACAGTGGATGTGGCAGTAATCATGGGAAATGACTGGTCAGCAGAAAATCACACAAGAGTGTTTAGTAACATTAGAAGACAGCTCATTAACAGAGGACAAAGCAGGACGGATGCTGTTGCAAATATATGAATACAAGGTCGTCTTTTGGGTGCAACCAAGAGTACATAACCAGATACTGTACCTGCTGTCTTTTGAAGGAAAGACAGCACACACAATCTTGAGTTTCCATTTAGGTGTAGTGGTCTGGAGTCTAGTGCCATCCAAAGTCCAAATTCTTTTACTTATCACAAAAAGATAAAGTTTATTCTGCAGTCTAATCAAATGAAATATAACATGCTTAGATACCAGAAGACCAATTGCATACATTTCTAATGGTTGAATTTACTGGTAATTTGTCACTGAGTTTCATTTAATGCACAATATTCTAAGTAAGAAGGGAATTTAAATTCCAGTGTAGCAGAACACAGTGTATTTGAATACATATTTTTAGTGAATGAGTTGCAGCTTATTGGAAACCTATGTCTTCCTCTGCTAATACAGCTCAATCTAAGACATCTGGTTGATAGACTTTTCAAGGCCTGACCTTGCGAATGAGGCATGGCAGAGTGGGATCAAGCCCCAAAAAAAGTGGTTTGAAATTCTAGAAGCCACAATTTGCAAAGACATTACTGACTTCAGAGAATGTGAAATAGATTAAAAGACTAAATAAGAATGAAAACTACTGTAGTGAAAAGCATATTTCAGGTTTAAATGTTGTTTTACCTTTCATTCTATCTTTATTTTTAATATAAAATCTGTTCTGATGCCATTGTTGCAAACATCACTCATCCCTTCAGCCCTCACCATTAGACACTTTTCCACTTATTTAGGAGAAGCTTTCATAACAGAGCTGGAGAAAAAGCTCAGATTAAGTTGCGCTACTCAGGACACAGCCTGAGCAAGCAAACACACCAAACGGCAAGTGGCAGCACAAATCATGTACATGGAATCATGTCACTATTGGCTGGTCGCAGCTTTTGATTACTTTCACCAACCCGGGTTCATACCAGCAGTTCTGAAATCAAAGGGATTAATAAGCCTTTACCAGATACCTGAAGCTTTTTAATATATTAATTATATATTTTCTTTTTCTTCTTTTTGTAGCGTTTATTGATTTTCCCTACTCGACTTTCTTCTCCCTGGCAGATGCTGGAAATAATGATATTAAAATTGATCTGGTATATTCAAGGCAGACATTAGCCATGAAATCCAGTTTTTAATGGAAGGTATATACAATACTAACCACATGGATCTTAGTCCATGTCAGTCTCACATTTTGAATGAGATTCGAGAGAGATGATGAAGCACAGAGCTAGGTACACAAGAGTGCAGTGCTGGCTCTTATGTTAATGGACTCAAAAGACTCCAAGTCACAAAAGAATCAATAAGAATAAGGCACCTTAAAAATATATATTCGAAGCTGTGCTTGAGCCAAAAAGTTTTCTGATTAATAAGAGAGGGGCAGCCAAGTATACGAAAAGGAAAAGACTTTCCTTGCCCTCTATCACCTTAAAAATGAACAACATATATTCCCATAACATACAGTAATTGGTGCCTTTCCGGATCTTGGGTTTCTCAGTTCTCATAGTAGCAGAGAGAGAGTGAGTGTCTGTCTCGCAGATATCTTAGAAAGCCAGGCAAGCTTATGGGGCAAAGTAGAAAAGGAGTTTTGCTCCAGTGATCTCTACTATGTCCTTCCATTCAATACTAAATAAGTGTCAGGCAATTAGAAATGGAACAGCGGATGCGTAAAAGATACTGCCTTCCCAATAAATTGCTAATACCTGGATAGTGCTGCATGACTGGAAACATACTGTTACAATAACTGCAGTACCAATTTTTACTTCTGAATAATAGAGAATATGAAGAACAATGTAGCATTGGAGCCATGAAACAAACAATCTACCGCATGATTCTTTTCCTGTCTGATTTCTTATTTTCTTCCTTCCAGAATTGAGACATACTACATCTAAGCTTTGCAAGAGTAACATGCATTTTCTTTCTCCTTGGCAGAAGTGTGCTGTGGTGTGCATGGTGGTCTCTGGACAATATTTAATGACTGCCAAACTGTGACATAAAGTTCATGCTTGTTCTTGTAGGATAAAAAGCAACCTCATTTGTAGGAAGCACCTGAAGTTCATTATTTGGGAATAGCTAGAAACATGTAAAATAATTAAATGGGGATTTTTTTAATGTATTGACACATACAGCTTTTATTAGAACAATTTGGTCAGAAAAAGGGGACATCCACAAGGCACATATCCACACTTATTTGCATTATTTATTTCACTTGGTTCATGTACTATCTTTTACCATCTGTCACATGGAAGATAGCTTTCAAAGAAATTCTGGAATACTAATGGAATTCCCTCAGCATCACCATCCAGCACAGGTGGCATTTTTAGCTCTAAAACTAATTAAAATGCATGTTTGAAAGAAGCTCAGTGTTTAACTCAGGCGGATAGGATACACAAGACATCTCTTGAGTGTTTCAGAGGTCACAGCATGAGACTGATTTGGCAAACTTCATCTAAAATAACCCAGTACTTAAGGGAGTTTTACAAAGAAATACATAATGTGTTGATTTCATACTTAGTAGCAAATTCTAAAGCAGCTGTAACTATACAGTGGATTCAGCTGCATTTTGTAAAATGGTAAATGAAGGTAAAGAACAAGCAGCTTCACTTTTCCCTGCCTACTAATACTGCTACAATGAAAATGCAAGAAGAGTACTCACACTCCAACCACAAATTAGCAGCTGGTGTCATATTGTGCATTTATCGGCACTGGTTTGCAGTTTGGTGCGCAGCCTTCTGCAATCAATGGCTCCATTTTGCTAGAATAAGTACCATGAAGAAGGAGGAGAAGGAAGTAATGAACAAAAGACAAATAAAGGAATCGGTCATGCCGGACACCTCTCATGTCATTCTCCCATAAAATACATTGGGTGCTGTTGCAGTCTTGCCCTCCAGGAAGAGAAAGTGAAGCCCTGACAGATACTGAGCGCCTTAAGAGTGCTCAGGAACAAAAGGCTGGGCATCCTCAGTTTTGAAAACCTTGACTAGATGCCACCTGCTGCTGCAGTCACAGCCCTTCTTCCCTGCTCAAACAGCAAGAAATTCAGAATAGGAAAACAACTCTTGCATCAGCAGCACGTCACCAAGTTATTCACACTATTATTATAGTGAGGAGATCCTTTCTAGTGAGTGTAAATTGGGATTTATGAGCAAAATATGTTGCTTTTAACTAAATGAGAAACAGCTGTACAGTAATTCTGGTTCTGTGTGTGCTGTTTAAAGTACCCTTAAATAAAGATGCTTAAAAGATTTACTTTTGTGTTGTTTTTCCCTGAGCTGGTGTCATTGTGAGAATATTTTGTATGATTTTAAGGACAAGCAAAGTGATTAAAAAGCTCTTTCAATTTTTCTTTTCATTGGTGGTATTTTAACTGATTCTTTGAAGAGGTATGAAACTGGGCCCAGTAGGTGTTGGGAAGGTTTATTATAACCTGACAGAAATCTGTCTAATCCTGGGGCTTTACTAGCTCTAAGGGAATTGTCTTACTTATTTCCATTAAATTATTAACTGATTGTAATGTAACTTTTGAGCATATGACAGCCTTGGAAATAATAATGATAACAATAAAAAATGGAAGCAAAGGTCTAACAGCTTTTGTCTTATACTGGATCTGTGGATATCTTCAAAGAGCACCCTGGAGTGCTCTATGGCATCCTTTACAATCAGTGATGGGAATGTTATTGTTATCCTGTTGAGCAGATACAGGCAAGGAGATTCTACTCAGTATTTATTCGACTGCATTAATCTGAAAGCTCCCATACAGTTTTCCGAGAGTGAGGACTGATTATTACACAGAAATTAAACCATAATCTATTTAATTAGGAGATAGAGGCTGAAATCTAATGATAGGCATTCAATTCCTATTTCTTTCACAGGAATTCTGGCTAAATGAAGGTCACTACACCCGACATATTTGTCTAGACTTTCTTTATGATCAGTAGGGATCTATTCAATAGTGTCAATGAAGCCTTGGGAGCGATTCGTCTCGTGCTGAAACAGACATTTATTTATACCTGCTCAGATGAATTATGCCCTGTGCTCCATTAATCCTATTGACTATATCTCCTTGGCTCATAATGGAGGTGCAGAAAATTATCCCTGATTTAGACTTCCACCTGTAAGTAAGGTAAATCTCACCTTAAATAAATAATTCATGTCCCAGTTCAGTCAGGTATCAAGGTGTACTTCACCTTTAGGGAATTTCACTGATTCCATTTTGCTCCAGAAAGGAAGAGAACCTGTGCTTAGGTTGGACTATATGCTTAATATTCACTGTGGTCTACCTCTGAAGTGAAATCTTCCTGTACTAGAGACTGCAACAACATTTAGCACAAAGGAGGCTGATGTCATTTGCCAGTCTGAATGTCACTGCAATACAAATGATTTGTCTTGCTTATACTGGAAAAGAAAACAGGCCCATGTAAAGCAGTGAGGGATGGAGGACAAGATGTGACTTGAAAACAGCAAGCAATGGCCAGAAAAAAATGAGGAAAATATTTACTATTGATGTATTTTAAAGTCTCTCCTGTGCTGGAGAGGGGGAGTGACATTTTACAGGAACTCTGTGCTGATGAATGAAGCTCAGTCTGTGAGCTAAGTTTCCTTGCAGCAAGAGAAACATGTTATGTATTATTATATTACACTGCAATAAAAGGGTGTGGTAATATAACTATATTACAGATATAAATATAAATATAACAGAAGAAGTGTAAAAAGGCTAAGCAAAAACACTAGAAGAAATATGTGATGGAACAAAGGAGTATGAAACCAGACACAAATATAGAGAAATTCATCACACTATAAAAAGAACCATGAGGCATTTAAACAAGGTAAGAAAAAGCATCAATTGTGTACGTAACGAAGGGTGAAAGAATACATTACAAGCCAAACAATATCCTTGGAAGGAGGACAGAAAATCTGTAAGAAGTTTAGAATGGTCCTCATAAATCTGGAAATCTAATATCAGATGAGAAGGACAAGGTACAGTGAATTGAGTGTGGGAGCCGGACAGAATATTAGGAGGAGAAAAACAAGGAAGAGTATCTGGAAAGGATGATATTAGACTGGAAAAGCTGTCATCTTTTAATTAAAGTTCCAAAACATATCTACATAAACTCTGTAAGCAGATAGAAGCAAAAAGAGATGATTCAGAGTTTTCAGGAAGTCTGTATTCATTTCTGTCCTAAACCCCAGCCAGCAATGCTGGAGATTATGAACAATGCTAAACACTCTGCACAGTGAATCAGGTGTGTAAAATGTTACTGAATATGCATCACAGAGAAGCGAGGAGTCAGTTCATTTCCTGTTAAGGGACATGAATGAAACAATCCTCAGCTACAGAGGTAGAGTAAATAAGAGCAAATAAGAAGTGAGAGCTTGAGATAAAGCACAAAGAACCGGAGAATACAGCAAGTTCTCTAGCAATCTCTAAGGATCAGAATCCCTGTCTTCTATCTGGAACTTCTTGCAGAGTCAAATCTTGGGGTCCAATCGTGGATAATACCTGTAAAATTGAAAGCCTCATTTCTGTTACCAGGAAAAAAAAAAAAAGCAAATAATAGAAAAAAAAAAGAAAAAAAAAAAGGCTTTCTAACCTCTTAAAACTATTTTAAACACAGAAGGCTTTTTTTTAGGAATTGAAATGTGTTTGTTCATCTATCAGTGTTTGCAGCAAGTAAACATGATGTCAATTAGCCTTGCTAATGTGAAATCATTACCAGTTCCTGGGCAGGAGAAAGAGTTCATCAGCTCAAACATAGGTTGTGTGTGTTGCAATATAACCTACTGTTGGGTAAGAACAATCTGGGATGTTTAACTAATTAGTATTTGGAATCTTCCACACCTAGAGTTTGAAGCCTTTGGTAGTAATTTGCTAGTGGGGCACCAACTAGCCCCATAGCTGAGTTAACAGACAGTTGTACTAGGACCTGAACAAATGTAGAATAAAAAATGCGCAGAAAAGTTTAAAACTGAATGCTGTTAAACCCACATTTTTCCAATGAACCTCAGCATAACTGCTAGGGGAAAAAAAATTCAGTTTTTAATATTGGAAAATCCACTCTACCTCTAATGAAACATTAGTGCAGTCTTTGATGGCTGCTGTCTGAAGTTAATCCATGGACCAAAAGGGAGGTTGGGGCACATAATGAAAAAAATGCTAGTTTCTGATCCATATGCAGTAAATGCAGACTCTAAGGCCATGGAAAACATAGATGGGTTTCAAACTTTCCTTTTGATGCTTTACAACAACAACAAAAATAACAAGAAAACCCCATTCTAATTAATATAAGCCTACCATTTCAGAGATAGCATGTTAAAATTAGTAACCGGTTATAAAATGCCAGAGGCCCATACCGGCTGATGTCATTATGTTTGATGGAAAGGAATACAATAGTGGACTACAAAATCGTAAGTGGGCTGGAGTGAGTGATGTTGACTCTCACTGTCTCGTGAGGTGCAGTCACCCGAGACCAGCATGAGCCAAATTTATAGCAAACAGGAGTTGGTTCTTCACACAGCTGAGGGACTTGTGGAATCCCTCATCATAGGATGCTGTGCATGAAAAAATTGTTAGGGATTGCAGGGGAGGAGCAATAAATACTCAAAAAAAAAGATCTACTGTGGTTACCAAATATACAAACTACAGTGGGCTCAGGTGACCCGCTAAGCAGAAAACAATCAGAGGCTGAGTGAGTGCTCAGAAGTATTATGTATAGCCTACTTTTCCCTAGACATCTATTATAGCCACTGTTGAAGTCAAGTGACTGGGCTAGACATACTTGATGAAGCATTAACTCTGTTCTTACACTCTTATTGTATTCCTTTTTCTGCAGTCCTGGATCTATACTTTCCGGACATTCAGAGAATGTTACCTTAAAGCCAGACCTGGGGCTGCTACACTTAAAGCCCTGAATAAAGTCCTGCCAACTGTTCGTTTTGTTTCATCTACCCAACCTGCCTTCAAACAGTTACCATCCCTAGAGCAGTTACAGCAAAACTGATAATGAAGCAACTTCTGTGCTGCCAAATGTAAAATGAATTCAGTGTAGATTTACATTAATATACCAGGCTGTAAACCTATAAACTGCCATGGTTCAGACACTGTTTCACCTACTGATCAGCCAGTCTTTTCATGGACACAGGGCAGATATCCAGGTCAGTAACTTCTTAAACCACTAGATATAATAATTACATATATTTGAGTCAACACTAAAAGAGTGCAATATTTATAATTAAAAAGTAAAGTTTCAATTCTCTTTTGTATATCATTGTATATTCTTACTGACAGGATTTCTATGAAGCAATGTATCCTTCCTGGATAGACTTTCTTTATGCTGGGCAGACATGTTGATAAAACAATGATGTTGGTGGTAGATGTATGATCGCCAGTCACCAGTTTCTTCTTAGTCAAGCCTTGAGATCAGTGTGCTGCCTCATGAGAAAACCCTGCGTGGCTTCCTGATTTCAATACTGTTGCTCATGCTCCTTATCCTGAAGTGTTGCCTTTCTCTGCCTTGTATGATCATCCCATCTTCCAGTTCTCATGGCTCCAGCAGTTCTTTCAGCTTGTTCTTTAGAGAAAATCCCTCACATTTTGCCTAACTTCCTCTGGGAACTTCCATGACATTCAAGTGTTGTTCCTGTTTCTTCCTCCTCCCCCAAACCTCACCATCTGCAAGTTACTCTTAAGAAACAGCTCTGTCTGGATGGCACACCTGTCTCAGTATTACTATCTAGTCCCTTTTGATTCCAAACACCCATGATACCACTCAGTGAACAGTTCAAGCTGAGCATGATTGAAATAACTCCTTAGCTCCAGACACGTCACTATTATCCCTTTTCAATGACGTGGACACAACTGCCATTCTGCCAATCACTTGAACTTCTAACATGGTTTTTCACTTTTGATTTCTTAAACCAAACTGTCCCTAATTTTCTCACATTTGCTCTGCATGCGATACTAATCTTTACCCACCTATCCACACAGCCAAAGCTCTGGTCCTGCTTGCTGAGCATCATGCTTACTGAGTACACAACAAAAGTAGCCTTGCTCTGCTATGAAATGCTGCTGTGTATAGCAATTCCCTACCCTTTGATCATGCACTGCTGTTTACAGTTCGCTTGTGACTCCTCTTCACTACCAAATTTATGTTATTTGTTTTGTGTTCATAACCTAATCCCACTTTATCTCTCCTTCAGAAACAAGAGATTGTCTCCTGCTTCTAATCAGCTACTGATAATACCCTCCATCACCCACTTGATTCATTCTCAAGCAGTTACTTTCATGTTGTTCACACTTGGAAGAAACACTCCAAAGGAACATCATTGCTTTCCTTCAAGTCCCTTCTCCAAATCTGTCTTTTGACATTATGCTTATAAAAATACTTTGTGTAAATAAGCTGTAATCATTCGAGGATTGTTGCTTATCGGTATTATTTCCTTTTCTTCCTATGCTGTTGTTTATCTTCTTGCTGTTTCTTGTCTCCTGCGTATGCTACATGTGTTTTTATGCAGCATACTTTTGGCTGGTGTTCATAGAGCACTTCATAAATTGAGGTCAGTCTTCTAGTTTCTGGGTCCTACTGTAATATGAACATAATTGCAGTAATAATAACAACCTAAGGTTCCTCATAATTTTTATAGTTTTGCTTTTAATGTATGCACAGATCTGTACTATCTGCTCCATTTTTATAGCAGTTGAGTGACTAGAATGTGGCATTTGCTTTTCCTCACAACGCTGTTGTTATCATGACTAATATACAGTAAACTGAAACATAAAGAGATGAGGGATAACATTCAGAGCATCTGTTTTCCAACCTAGGACAGTACGTACGTGGAATGTAAGCATCGAGGTTTAAGAAGAGTGATTTCATCAATCAATATTGCAGGACATAAAGTTGTGTCACCATATTTGTTTTGGACCACAAAAATCTATAGATGCCCACACACTCACATCCTAGGCTGAAGAACTAGGTGCTAAGCACCGCCATGACCCAGAATTCATTGAGAGAGACTTTAAGTACCTTAAGTACGTTAACTGTACTTCCATCCCTGGAGTTGCCCAATCTGTTTGCTGTACTTTTACTTTCATTAATGCAAACCAATAATGCTTCGAAAAGCAGATAATGCAATGACTGTATTTGTTTCCACACCACAACACTGGCCAAGGAGGAGCTGTTGTGATGGACAAGACCTGTAGCACTGCATAATAATCCAGGAGCTATCATCTCATCATAAGGATGCACAAACCTAAATACCCTACTTCCCAGAAGTACACTCCTGAGCTATTGAGGTAGTTCAGGGAAACAGAAGATGAAGAGAGGCTTGCAGGTGGGCAGCCCTACATCTGGGAGCACAAAATCCTGGGGATAAGAAAATAACTCTATCTCCAAATTGAGAAAGCACCATTCTTCTTGGATGGGAAGAAGGAACGCTTAAAATACACTCACGAAACTATGACCTCTATTTGAATGAACTCAGGAAAAAATGTAATATGTAGACACAAATTTGAAGGTTTATTAACTTCCAAGAATCATGAACTAAAGTCTTTGTCTCATTTTATATTCCTTTTCCCCTCAAGTTTCACTGTGATGCCTCTGAAGTGAAAAGCTGTATTTCTGTAAACAATATTGGGGTTGTGGCTGTTATCATTTCACACAAGACCCCTCTTGCAGAAAGAGCTTTGGAGAATATTGGACTATTTTTTTAAGCACCTTTGACAGTCTGCTGTGCTGAGTCGAAAGATTTCAAGGTACATTAACTTTAACAAAAGAGTGTCCGTGCCATAAGCCCCCATTTCGTTTCAAAATAACGATAACTGTTTTAAAAACATATATATAACTTAACCCAACTCCTTTATTTATTATTATTATTTATTTAGAAGGTCCCTCAAGCAAATCCAGATAGAGGCTGATAGGATGGGATTTGCAGGAACAGGGAGACTTTCAATTTTGCTTTGAATTCAACATAATTGAGACTGTGGCATTTGAAAATGTGCAGTCTGCAGATTAGATCATGTAGTTTCCCACCCATTACTGACTCTCCTCCTCACAGTGCATGATGTGCTCTGCCTCATACACACATTCTATTTCATTCTGCAGATAATCAAGGGCAAACTTTAGAACCTCAGGAAAAGGCTTTTTCACAGCACACGAATTGCATCTTTAGTCTTTGCATGCCAGAGGATTCTTCAATTTGTTCCATGGAGACCTGTTTTCTATGTTATTCTGACATTCTTCTAAGTATGTTTTCTCCTTTGGAAGAAGAAATTTCTATTGCTGTGCTCTGAGTCCATTACTCTGTTAACTCCGCAAAATAGTTAAGCTGGGTATGCTTAAAAACAGAAGAAAAAAAATCAATACTTTGTGATCTTTCACTAAATTGATGTGTTTTTATTTATTAGTAATAATAACTTCTTACCTCTTTAAACTTTACTGAAACACAAGTTTTGTTCCCCCTTGCTCTGAATTTCATACAAATTTATGACTTTGTGTACTGTTATTGACTTCCTGGGGCTTCACATATGTGCGGTAGTTAAGCTTCAGTAGTCTGCTGTTATATCACAACAGTTTTCAGCTTTTTAAATTGAACAAGTGTACTTGAGTCTATGTCCAGAAGGTTCCAAGAAGGACTTGAAAATTATGACATTTTAGAAGAATAAAAAAAAAATCTCGTATGAACTCTTTTCTCTAGCATTTTTCTATCTTCAGTCTCTGCTCCATATCATTGGATCATAAGACATCATTTCAATTTTCCTGGAAATTGAGCAGACACTTACAGCAATGTAAAGTGAGTGTAAAATTCCCCCAAATCAAAATAGCAGTTTTATACTCATTTTGCCTGGTTGAGCAAATATGATCACAGTTGTCTGATAGCCCACACAACCGCCCAGCATTCCTGCTCACATCAGCATCACTCTCTACCTTATGATGAGCATGGAGTTTAAGTAGCTTGTGGCTATATCTATATCATAAACAAAACATGCAAGTACTTATTTTCTGGTCCTGAGGCTAAATGGCCAGGTCTGTATACATTCAAACTTTCTAAAACAAAGTGGATACATCCAAACCACTTACTGAGAATTATCCTTTGGCTGTGATAACTCCTGAACCATGCCTGGAAATTTTGGGGAAGGTGCTAGTTGGCCAGATACCGTACTAAAAATTTAACTCTAGAGAGAACCAGATCCAAAGCTCTGGGATGTTTTCTGGTATTTTTAACTAGTAAACTGAGTTTTGGTACTGCTAACTCTGTTACTAAGATCATCTTTTTTTCATCAAAAAAGGATCTCCACTAAGCCTCAGCTACTTCTCAGTCTTTGGTTTCTTACCTTACCTTTCACTATTTTGATCTTCTGTACAGTTGCTGCGGTCTCTTGGTCTTTTGTTTGTGTCTTTTGCTTTGTAGTTTCCTGACTTAATTTCTGCTGCAGCCTAATTGATCAGAAAAGCCCAGTGTTACATACACCATGTGTTTAGCTAGTGGGTTATCTTAGGATATTCCTCTCAGGCTTTAAAAGTGCTTTTTTTAAGGTGTTCTACAAGCAAAAATGTTTCCTTCCATGATCTATTTTATTTGTGCAGTTTAGTCCTCTCCCTAAATATTGACCCATGAATTGTCTTCTCTTGTCCATTTGAGGTTTTCTGTGTACATTTCTCTATTAAAGAATGAATAGAAACAGCAATAACCAACTAATGTCTCCTAAATTGCAAATTCTGAATTTGTTTCACCCTATCAGAAAAGAATCACAAAAGAGTTAAATAGCAAAATCAGGTGAAATATTTGATGACTGTGCTGGGATTATTTGTAACCTAAATTGATCCTCCACCAGCTGTCTCCTGCCAGAAAGACACCCACGAATATTCACAGAGAAGAGTTCTCCTGCAGAGGTGGTACTTTGCAATACTAGCCTTGTAAATAGGGATGAAAACCTAGCATTTATATACTTTTTTTTTTCCCTATGGCCCTCTTAACTCACAAACTCTAATGCAGGCTATATTCTTTGTTCATATTAAAGCTCATATCTTCATAAACAGATGCTCAGAAGCTCACATTTTCTAGTGGCTTACATTTACTTTAAGGTTTATTTAAACTGCCTAGTTCAAAAGAATGTACATAACCATGTTCAAAGCAGGTTAGCAAAGTTAGCCATACAGCTTTGGTGTATGACTACACACAGGTGTATGACTAAATCTTCTTGAGACACAGCTCTAAAACCAAGATGTGGAATTTAATCGCAGTAGGTCAGATAAGGTTTGGGACTAAAATGGAAAAATATCCTCCATCTAGATTCAAATTTGCTGACACAGTGACAGCAAACCTTTGTCGGGTCACATACTATTACATCCCAATTAAATTTCCTCTTTTTTTCCCCCTTTTTTTACTCTTCCCTAAAGTCTCTTAATGCCTCTTCTTAAATAGTTAGATGACAACTGTCATCCAGCAGCAACGATGGCAGCAGGTCCTACATTTGTAATGGAAACTTTTATTTATGTGCCCTTGACAATAGCAATGGATGTCATTTCTATCATAAGTACCACAGGCTGTAAACATATCATATGAATCATATGTGCCATTACTGCTGTAAACAGAAACTAAAATCCAAAACTAATGCCAGTGAGTCAGTACTGGGCAATGAATGCTTGCTCAGAACCATGAAACCGATTTTTTTTCAGGGATCTTTTCTCTAAATAACAACCTGATGTACAAAGTGCTGATTTTGGGGGTGTTCAAAGAACAGATCCACATCTGAAGGCTGGTGGTTCAGACTTGTCTCTAATTAAGAAGTGTCCTGAAGTGAACAAAGGGCCACACAGTAGGAAATATATGCTTGCAGACACCAATTCACACCTGTTAATGATTAGTTTGCAGACACTACCAGATGTGCTATTTATCTGATGATCAGAGTAATTGAAATGAATTGCTCTGAATCAGTCATGTGAAATTGTCCCAGTTAAGTAGATGTGCTGTTTCTCCTCTGTTTTCTTATGGAAGAGATAGAGCTGATCATTTTCTTTAACACTGTCCTTTACTCTTTACATAGTGCTCCCACAAAGAGTATGGCTACATGCCATACCTTCCTCCAAAACCCACACCCAGTCAGTATAGCTGTACAGAAAGTTTTTTTAAGTCTGGCCATAGATAAGAGTTCACAAAGGCATGGGTTAGTGGTAAAAACAGGTCACAATTTTTATGACACATCTAAAAATCTGCAGTTCAATGCTTACAAGGTCAAAAAGTGAAACCCTACACATGGAGGGTTGCAAACCGTTAGAACTCACTGCCAAAGGAATGCAGTGGTAGTAGACAGTATCAGCATACCCCCCAAACGAACAAGTGAAGAAACAGCTTCATGTGAGTACAAAGGGAGAGTACAAAGGGAATGGATGCAGAGAGCAGCCAGGTTGATGCGCTTTCCCTCTTTTTGCCACTGTTGGAGGCAGGGGCACAGCACTGATCTGACCCAGAAGGGTTTCTCTGTTTCCATGTTGTTTTCATGGCATGGCACTTCCTTTCTAAAAGACCTAAAACCAGCTATAGTATCTAAACCTATTTGACTACTGAGACACAGTCTGTGAAAGGACAAATAAACAAAAAGGAGGAAGGCCATTTTGATTTTTCTGTTGTCTACACTTACAAGACAGACCAATCACAAATTCAGCATGCGTTTCATGCTGTAAAGTCCATAAGTAGAACAGAGGATCAGATAGGCTGAAGTGTATGTATTATCTAGGCAAACATAAAAAGGATGTCATTAAACATAGTATAGGCACAGTGGCATGGGTTTAAATTCTTTGCTGTAATACAAAGTTTATTTTTCTACATTGCTCCAGGTCTGGTGGTGCCTTTGATTTAGACTGTCATCATTTTTCTAGCTTTTTGCAATTTGATATTTTTTCTATTATCCAGGTAATCTTTCATAGTTTGTTTGTGGCAGATTTAGGTTTCTTTATATCTCCAGCACAGCCTAAAGAGTACTGGTCCTGATTTGCCAAGAAAAAAAAAAAGAAAAAAACCCATGGAAAATCTAATCGGAGAGATCAGAGAACTGACGCTAAGAATGGACCAGAAACTGAGGCATTAAAAGCCTTTCAAACTATGGTTTCCTGTAGATTTACTCAGGGACTTTGTGCACATTGAAAGTTCTAGCTGCAGTCTTGATAGTAATAACTTCTAGTTCAGTTTTCTGCAACCTCTTGCCAGAAATACTTGTCTGGTTCTATTTCTAGACTTACAACCCCATGTCTGCAATTGAATTTCCCTCAGGCTTGTGACCCCATGTCTTACATGAGGTCACAACACTTCATTTGGGAGGGTCACTGTTCCTATCTGAACAAGAACAAAGAAAGTTTGCTCTCAATTTTGGTGTATTTTTCCCCAGAATACTGCACCTCCAGCACTATTTATGTTACTTAATGATCTCCGTTGTACTACTGGGAAGCTGAAGCTCATGTGACCTGTTTAAGCTGTTATGCAGCAAGAGTGTAAGAGTTGGAAGAAGAGCAGAAATCTTGTAGCTCCCTGTGCAGTGTGCTGTCCACTGGACCATGAGCAGTATTTGGCAGATATAACTAACAGCGTTCAGCTTTCTGTTGTTGAAGGCTTATTAAAAATTCTAATGATTTGTGTTTTTGTCCCAGGTTATTTATCTTATTTTTTTCTCTCTCTCTCTGAATGCTGGAAGGAGGTAGTCAGCATCATTACACCCCAGACAATTGAGTTGATTGCTTTTTTCATAACAGTGTTTGAGAACAGAGTTGTGCAATTTTCAGTAGGCGACAGAATAGACAGAAGAAAAAGCGAGTACTTTAAATAGAATTACTACAATGCTGCTTGCAAAATGTTCTTCATTAACCCTTAATAAACAGCTCATGCTCAGCTATTGGCATAAATTTATTCAAGTTAGCAGTTTTCCATCCCTAGGCTTTGCCACATGGATGCTCCTGTCCTCCCCCATTCTGTGTTTCCCTTTCTTAACTAGACTATGGTGAGTTGTTCCTTGAGCTGTGCCTGTTTCTTATTTCTCACTGATGCCTTTCTTTTTGCCTTCACTCACAAGTACGTTCTTTGTTTTCTATACATTTCCTTCTCTTCCATCTCCCATTTTTCTTTTTGTAGCATATGCCATATATCCTATTCACAGGAGTATTAAAACTATTGATAAGCCTTAAAAAGATATGTTTTTAAAACAGTCCACTGTCTTTTGCTGAGGTAGGATAGATACTCCAGTATCTCTCACAAACTTGCCTTCTAAATCCACCAGTTATATAGCTTCCACAACCATCTTAGTTCACCCACTGCCTAATTAGTGTTGCCTTCAAAGAAATTTTCTTAATGTCAGATTCAATCTCCCGTGTTGCCACTGAAATCCGTCACTTCCTAATATCTCAGCAGGCAATAGAAACTACATAAATATATTTGCAAACAAAACAAGCTAGGAACCTCTCTCTGTCCCCAAGACCAATGGGTGCTGCATGGATTACACCCACATGGCCAGAACTCTCTTACTTCCCAAAATGAACTCCTCCAAATAAGCCGTTGGAAACGGTCCACGGTTCATGCCCACAACCAAACTGTGTCCACAATGACACAGGGACTTGAGGTGGGCCCCAGTCAAAACTACGCCATGCACCAGGCTAAGAACTGAACGCTGTGGACTGCCAAGTGCCAGTGCTCAGCTTGTGTCCTGGTCCTGTTTAGTTTACCTATAGAGGTGTGCCAGGAAAGAGCATGTTCTTGGGGAGCCACGAGAGCAGACCTGCTCCGGGAAGCAGGCAGAGCTGGGAGCTGAGGACTACCGCAGCAGAGGCAGCGTCCTCACTGCCTGGGCACGGTCTCACAGCACCTGAGCAAGGCTGGATTGGTGACAGTGACAGGATCCAGGGCCAGGGCCCATGCCAGGGCATAGGAGCAGGAGCAACGGGAAGCCTGCAGACACAGCTAGCTCTGAATCAAAATTACCCTAGCACATAAGTAAGCGTGGTGCAGGGAATTCACGCCTTTTACTTCTTGCCCCAGGTATGGGAAGTGAGAGAAGCGTGAAGACCACAAAGTGGTAGATGTTGCACTGTTTCCCGTGTGCATATTTATTTGGTATTTTTTTTGCCTTACATCCTGACCGGCCAGACTTGTGGTTTCAGTAAGTTACCTGTTATTCTCGCCAAAGCACACATCCTCTATTTGCACTGCTTCTTAACTGAAAGCAGGGCTCAGCTGACTCCTTTAGGGGAGCCACTGTTCACTTTCCCATAAAATAAAATCTCCTATGGCTGTCTAGGGATTTTAACCAATCTGCGGTGTGTGACGATGACACTTTCTCTTCCTTTACCAACAATTTTCCCCAGATTTTCAAATCACTGCCATTATTTCAAGCAGCATATAAATGCAAATAATAATAAACCCTACATATAATTTTCTGCTTGAGTTTCATCCACCTTCTTGGGCTGGAATCAAACCTTCTATGGACATCTTCTTGCTTTGAGAGTCTGTTCATATTTATTTTCCACTCCTACGCAACACTTGTTGTATGTCTTTGTGAAGTTTCCCTAGTTTATAACCCACCCCCCCACCCCCTTCAAACCCTTAACATCTTTCTTCTGTGCCTGGTAATTTTCCATTCTCCAAATACTAGTTCCCTACAAAAAGTTAAAAGATAATTGGTTGTCTTTTCCTTCAAAAATCTCAGTACTATAATTACTGTCCAGTAAGTGTAACTTAACTTGTCACTAAGCTCAATCTTTTGCCATTGTATCAAGTTCATCAGAAAAAGATAAGATGCTATAAGCAGACTGTGTGCTCAGTCTGGAAGAAGCTTCAAAAATGTCACAATTTTATTAGTTCATGTCATGACTAGAATTTGTAATTCATCAGAAAATTTCCTAAATATTCACCAGAGAGTGGGTAACTTCATACTATTTTAGTAATTCATTAGTGTTACGGACTTCCATTGCAGTTCATCCTAGAAATCACCCAAATCGGCTCAGCACCGAAGCTGGCTCCAAGGCTCAGACACCCCGACCTTCTCTTCCACTTACGAGAAGGGCAGAGATCAGGCCCTGTGTCCCACATTATTCTCTCAGGACTCCTCATTACTTTGTGTTATACTCATTACTGTCATTACTGGCTATTTTCCCACTCTCTAGCTACTTAAAATTATCTCTAAATAACCCTTCTTTCAAAATATGCCAAATCCAAGTGCATGAAAGTGTAAGAGTGATTTAAAATCACGATTTTTTGACTAGAAGCATGGGAGGCCATATATGACAAGAGACAGTACAATCGAAATCAAGCTCTGTTTAGATTACTTCTCTTCCGATCTAAATGCAATGTATTCGTATGTGCTTGTTTTGGGTTTGTGTGGCGGGGTTTTGGTAGTGGGGGAGAGGCTGCAGGGCCGGCTCCTGTGAGAAGCTGCCAGAAGCTTCCCCGGCTCCAAGTCGGCCCTGCTGCTGGCCCAGGCCGAGCCCGTCAGCGATGGCGGTAGCGCCTCTGGGAGAACAGAGTTCAGAAGGGGAAAAAACCTGCAGTGAGTGAGGGGATCGGAATGGGAGAGGAACCCCTGTGCAGACACCGAGGTCAGTGAGGAAAGAGGGGAAGAGGGGCTGCCCCCACAGCCCGTGGTGAGACCAGGTGGCAGGCTGTCCCCCCCCAGCCCACGGAGGGGAGCGGGGGAGCAGATGCCCACCTGCAGCCCGGGGAGAGAGGAGCCCACGCCGGAGCAGGGGAGTGGATGCCCCCCAAGATGGCCGCCGCTCTGTGGGGAAGCCCGTGCTGGAGCAGTCTGGGACTGAAGGACTGCAGCCTGTGGGAAGGACCCCATGACAGAGAAGTTCATGGAGGACTGCAGCCCCTGGGAAGGACCCCACGGTGGGGCAGGGGACGAGTGAGGAGTCCTCCCCCTGAGGAGGAAGGAGCGGCAGAGACAACGTGTGAGGAACTGACCCCAACCCTCATTCCCCGTCCCCCTGCGCTGCCGGGGAGAGGAGGGAGAGAAAACTGGGAGTAAAGCTGAGCCCGGGAAGAAGGGAGGGGTGTGGGGAAGCTGGTTTTAAGATTTAGTTTTATTTCTCATTATCCTACTCTGATTCGATTGGTAATAAATTAAATTGATTTTGTTTTTCCCCAAGTTGAGTCTGTCTTTTGCCCGTGACCACAAGTGGTGAGTGATCCCTCCCTGTCCTTGTCTCGACCCACGAGCGTTGCTTTCTATTTTCTCCTCCTCATCCCACCAGGCCCTGCAGGGGAGGAGTGAGCGAGCGGCTTCATGGTGCTTTGTTACCGGCTGACAACAGTGCTGCTAGATTGCGATAAAGCTCATCTACACAGCACAGAGGTCTTCAGAGAGATGATGACAGGAGGGGGAGCACAAATAGTGCACTGCCAGTCTACCTCCAGGCCCATCACAGGGGCCATGAGCCCACCAAAGGCCTATCTGCACAAGCCCAGAGGAGCACAGTGGTACGATGGCAGGCAGAGACCCAAACGACAGACTCCCGAGGAAGGACCACCCTGTACGGACTCCTCCTAGGGTTGTCCTAGCAGACCCATCAGCCCCAGTGTCCAGGCATGAAACCCATCACCACAGGTCATTGGGAGCAGCTCTCCAGATCATCTTTTGGACTATGGGGGTTGCTGTCTAGGGGTGAGACATATTTACAGGATGCAGGAAAAAGCAGTTCTGGATCATATTTATTATGGGATGTTTAGGGGAGGAACTAAAGGAAAAACAAGGAAGGGGTTTATGTGATTTTGGGAGGAACAAAGGTGGGAAAATAGAGGGGTAGGGGAACAAAAAGGGTCTGGCACATGTAAATAGTTTGCTGGTCAGTGCACTTGTCTGGCCATGCCCTGCATCTGATGAGAGCAGCCTGTCCTGTCTTTTTTATTACATTCTCTTCAAACTCTTCGAGTGAGGACTCCATGTTGTGTGTACACATGTGTGTACGGGAGTCTCATTGCAGCAGCTGGAGTCAGACCACAAGTTGGACATCCTGTGTGTCTGTGGTGCCAGCAAGTGGAAGGAGCACAAGTGTGTAAGCAGTAGTAAAGATCAAGCTTGACTAGCCAGTGAGTAGGTGAAGTGGCCTGGGAGCCTAGGGGGCTGAGTAGGTCTCTAAGGGACAGCTCTGGGTGTGAGAGTGCCTGTGTACCTCTACGGGTGAGAACACAGAGGTGTCACCTATGGCACCTGGGAAGTCCTGGGTAGCTCTGTGTGTGTGACACTGTATCAGCAACTGAAGAGGGACTCTGGCCTTGGAGTCTTGTATGTCCAGGTGCCAGCAACTGGGAAGACTGGCATCCAGAGGTCAGCTACTGGACAGACTGAATGTCTAAGTCCAGCTGCTGGAGGGATCCTGCATACATATTGTACATAGGTATATGTATATATTTTCACTAGTGGACTTCCATCCTGCCCAGCCAGAGAGGGGAGCAGGATGAGGCTGTTGGTGTTGTCTCTGTTTGCATGGGTGCTCTGAGTGTGTGTCTGTAATCTGTGTGGCTGACCATGTGTGTATGTGTTTATGTGTATATGTATATAGAGGAAGTGGCCTCAAGTTGCACCAAGGGAGGTTTAGATTGGATATTAGGAAAACTTTCTTCATTGAAAGGGTTGTCAAGCATTGGAATAGGCTGTCCAGGGAAGTGGTGGAGTCACCATCCCTGGAGGTATTTAAAAGACGTGTAGATGTAACACTTAGGGACGTGGTTTAGTGGTGGACTTGGCAGCGCTAGGTTAACGGTTGTACTCTATCTTAAAGGTCTTTTCTAACTTAAATGATTCTATGATTCTATGATTCTTTATGTGTATATATGTATATACGTATGTGCATGTATACATTTGTGTGTATATATATATATGTAGTGTATATACAAGCTTTGTGTGCATGTGCCCTGCTGGGAATACATCTTCACTCTCACTTCTGGTTGTACCTGGGAACAGGGAGCAGCAGCAGCCTCACCTGTCTCGGGCAGTTGGATATGGCATGATATATTTTCCTTTAACACAAACTTATGCAGATATATATGTATCATTTATATATATATATATGTATATACTGATACTTTTTGTCTGTGCAGGAATGTGAGTTTTGGAGAGGCAAATGGCTCATACAGAATCAATTGTCCCTGGAATGAACAGATAATGGTTGTGTTGAGTGATGTCTGCATGCCAGATGAGGTTGAGGGGCTGAGGGTTAGGATCATGGTTATATCCCAGGCTCATAACCTCTTGTTTGTACCATTATGTTAGTCTCTTACAATAGTAACAGAAAGAGTTGAACAAGGAAGCAAACTTCATCTAATCCTTGCTTTTTCATAACATTTTAGGGTCTACTTTTTTCCTTTTACTAGCCATGTTGTGCTTTTTGCCATCTTTCTGCAACCACAAGAGCTGGAGCATATGCAGATTTTAATGTAGACTGAGCTTCTCCCATAATCTCATAACTCCAGGAGGATTTAACATAATTCTCAGTGATTATTTCCAGTGCCTGTCTTTGCAGGTGGTCATTGATTTCCTGAGCTTCAGCAGAGTGAAATTGATGTCTAGCCTACACTAGTAAAAGGTTTACTGGAATAGATACGTCTCTCAGTACAGCTAATACCGGCAAGCACTCTATTATGGATGCAGTTCTATTGTGGAGGAGAAAAGTAAAAGGTTTTCATCCAGTTTTTTTCTTGGGAACTGCAATACTGCTAGGCTTTTTGCTAGCATTGTGATGTTATTCAAAATTTTACCCCCTAAATAATACCCAAAAGTTTTAGTTATAAATCCAGCTTGATTTTTCTCAGTCTCTCTGTTCCCCATATGGAGCTGGAAAACAGCAATGAGAGCTGACAAGTCAGCTTTAAATCTGCAGAAAGAAAGGCAGAAATGTTCTTTGCTTCCAGTCGGAGAAGACAAGCAGAACAGTGATTTACCCTTGGCCTGAGTGTGGAAAGCTTTCTCCAAATGCATGCCACCAGGCTTCTGGATTTTAAAGAGAAATTTATGGCTTGTGTACCTTGGGAAGTTGGGCAGATCTCTCAAGTGTCTTTTTTTTCTCAGTGAGACAGCACCGTGACAGGTAACATGACAAGGGCACAGTGGGTGATGTGAGACAGGAGGAACTACTGCTCAAGACTGCATCTGAGAAGCTGAGCCCCTTGGAGGAGGGGATCCTGTCATCTGGCACAAGGGCCAGCAGCAGCACAGCACTGTGACCTCTCCAGATCCATGTTTCTACACAGAAAGCATCAAGAAGAGAACTGCACAACCTCAGGAACCTTGGCATGTTTTATCAGTGTACAGCATGCTAAAGTGTAAATTTAAAGTGCAGTAACTATTTCTGCCACGCTCCCTGTGTGGACATTGGTAGAAAGAAGTGTCATCATGATGAAGACAGGAGCTCTAGCTAAGCAGGGTAGTTCGTATTTGGTTGATTATTGATCCTAACCCTTGACGTGCATTTTCCTGTGGTAGCTTCTGACTTGTTCTGGACACAAATGACTGGTATAGGTAAGCCTGGTCATAATGTTATATGTAATTTATTCCACTATGGTTTGAATTAAGTACTGTTATAGGTCTTAGGAGATGTGAAAATGGCAAACACATAAGGTTTATCCTTACATAAGCATTCAGAGCAAAACCATCCTCGGAAATAATTAAGAATGCTATGCAGAAACCACACTGGGAGAGTTATTAAGGGTATTGTGTGGATTAAATGCCTCTTCTTTGTCTGAGCTGTTCGATCTTTCTGTAGTGCAAAACAGCTACACAACAGGATAGTTAATGATTTGGGTCTACATAAAATCTCGGGCTCATAGCTCATTGAGTTTGTGGCGAAGAAAAGCTGGGGAAAGCATACTAGAGGGGCTGGCATTGTTCCTGGATGCAGAATATATCTGAGCTAGCTTTTAGTCCTCTTGCTTGAGAATTGCTGGCAGGACATCTGTGACCACAGTGTACACAGAATGGGTTCACTCTACTTGTACTGATTTTTTGTGTCAAGTTGAAAGTCCATGTTACAGATGTTATGCTCACAAATGCAAACTAATTATAAAATACCTGTACAAGCTATGCCATATCTCAGCTGCAGTCCTACAGTTTGCAAGATGCTATGTTTAGGTTAGGGCCATGGTGCACTGCTAGAGGGTTTTGCTTTGTTTTGAGTGTCCTTTTGTTTTTCTGAGCATACATATATGTACATCTACCGTTTAAAGAATCAGAATCCTTGCAAAACTTTTAAGTTTAAAAGTGGTACTAAGAACAGACCTAACTCTATGACAGTACTTTCTCTTTAAAATAAAAAATCAGCCTGAAAGGTTGTAAAATCTGCATGCACTTTCCACCATGCCAATGGTTCCCAAATATTTGTTTTTGACCAATGAAGAACACAGTGTACACATAAAGCATTAACTACAAACACTGTGTGACAGGTAAAGATGCAATTGCTATGCCTTTTTTTGGTAAACCATTTGCTGTGATTTTTTTTTTAACCAATACTTTTGCATGGACCTAAGTTGGGAAATTCACTGCATTATACTGTACTCAGGTTTATTATTTAATAAAAGATAGAAACAAGGTTCTATAGCATTACATCCGTTAAGTGCCTAATGAAAAATCAATAGCAACTAGGTACCTTATTCCAAGAATTGCTTTTAGAAATTCTACCCAAGGGATATTTGTGAGACATAGGCTTAGTGTCTTAATTCCCACAAAGTCTGTAATTCCAGCCTGTTTCTTCGTGTTTGGTATTCATTGCAATACCTATAAAAAACTTAGTAAAGTATGCCCATAAAAATTTAGTAAAGTTTTATAAGGATTACAATAAATACAAAACAAGAAGAATCTATGGACCATCTCTCATATGTACAGTAAAGAGAGACCAAGAAAAAGCACCGATAGAAGGTTGTAAATAAATAGCATTCTTCAGCACACTCACTAAGCAGCATTATATTTGTTATAGTACTGTAATTCGCTGGATATATGGAGTTGATTCTCATCTTATTTGCACTACAGTAAACCAACAGTTTACTTAACTAAGTGCAGGTTGAGGGATTTGCATCCTTTTGAACTCCTGTGTGTGAAATGAAGAATCCATTCCTTGATGTATACATGTATTTTCTAAATTAAATAGATTTTTACAAGAATAAAAGCAATACAACTTTCCATCTATAGAATCAATATCTCTACAGTTAAAGTCATATAGCTATTAAATTAAACAAATGAAATTTTAGGACAGAATTCATAACCAAAAAAACCTATACAGTGGCAAATTAGCCTTTGCTCTTACCAACAAAGAAACATAAGCTAAGATTTTTTGCCTTGCCCTATGAAAATTCTTCTACATGGATTGTTAGCAGTAGAATAATTTTTAGATACTTTACTTCTGAGCAGCCAGTGATTAAAAGCAAGGTGCCTATAGTTCCTTTTCTGTTAATTTTAGGCCTTGTCCAGAGCTTCCTACATTATGTAAAATATTCTTCTGCTGATTTTGTGCTTTTTCAGAACACCGTTATTTGAATCTTCAAACTAGATTTTGACTGTGTGCTCAAGAAAGCAAAATAGTTGCTCTTGGGAATGTATACATAATCTTCAATTCATTTTGTCAATCAGTTTATTATATTTCAGATTTTCTCTGGGAAGCACAGATAAAATGAACACTTAAAGAATAAATACAAATGCAGGGGGCTAAAAATCCATGCAAAAATGCATAAGGGGCATTAAATTTGAATGCCAAAAAGCAGTGTTATGCAAAGACAACATTTATACGCTGTTGAGAACCATTTTGCAGCCTACTTGAAACTTGAAAGTTTTCTTTTTTGCTAAACCTACCAAATGAGCAAAACTTGCCAAGTTTAATTTGAAGTCCTGATTCTTAAAAGTGTCATGGCTTAGTGACAGCCCTGCAGACCAGGAGCAGTGGGGCTTCCCATGGGGATGGCAGGGCAGGACCTCACAGCCAGGGTCCGTCCCACTGCCCCAGTGAGGGCCAGCCAGGAACAGCCTCAGCCCCAGGCATCGGGCACCTTCCTGGGGTCGGGGATGATTGTATATATTTTTTAGTGACATATCCTACCACCAGCTGAAAAATCGCTAGGGAAGTGCTGCTGCCATTGCGAGTACCTTAGAGGAGGGTGTGTGAAACAGCTGCATAATCAAAACCATATCTAAGGGTGAATTTTCAATTAACTACCTACAAAAGCTGCTAAAATAGCATGTCTCTACCATACACTGTGGTCTGTTGAAAAGATATCTGAGCCAGCCATACATGGGCTGGCTTTAAATAACGAAAGTAATCTAGCCTAAGGAGTGCTGAGCTTAGCCAGGTTAAGAAATTGGATAAATTAGCTCATTACAAGCTTCCCAGTGTGCTAGGCAGCCAATTCCTGTACCTGAGATATTTTACACAGCTCTAGCTCAGGTATCTTAGCAGTCCACTGCAGTATGATATATCATTTGTTTGTTTAGCTTCACGTAGGAGGGTGTTTTAATACACTTAAAATTCAGAAGATATGTAAGGCTTTGCGGAGCATGGACTGCCACTGGGTGCGTGTCTTCCTTCCAACACTTGGGAAACCAAAGGGGCAGTTTAATGAATTTGCATGTTCAAGGCTTCTGCACCATTCTCATTTCAAAAAAAAAAAAGAATTCTATGTGGGGTTCATCTGAGTTTCTTGATAAATTGCTGGTCATAAACTCGTAGAGTTGCTCAAGCTTTCTCCTGATTTTATTTTTGCTAAGAACTCTAAAGGAATTTTGCTGTACCAAGTTATTCAAATTTAGAACATAATAGAAGCATAAGCTCTTATCCAGCAGCAGCCATATCTGCCTGCATTAAAATATCTAACGCTATTTGCTCAATCTCCAATTTACATTTATCTACTCAAACACAAGAAAGGTCTGCAGGCTAAAAAAGAGAGAAGAATTCCACGGCTCCGACATGCAGAGCACACAGACAGAATGGAGTCCTTTTCCTGTAATGCTCTGCATTTGTCTACTAATGATTCTGACAAAACCAAATATAACCCAGCCCAGGACGTTAAAAGCTGATTTGAATAAATTTAAAGCAGGCATGGGATGGATGCTTATTATTATTCATAGTGCCGTTAGACATTGCTTTGCCTCTCTATGTTCCATTTTTAGAAGAACTAAGATTCAAACTAGATATTTTTCCCATGAGTTTTAGCATTTGAGAAGGTTATTTATGCTAACCAGAGTCATTGTCTCAAGAGTACTGCATTGATAGTAAAATTTCCCCAACGCCTCATGTCACACAGTCTTAGATGTGTTCTTGTGGCAAAGGAGACTAACAGCATCCTGCACTGCGTTAGGAAGAGTGTTGCCAGCAGGTCAAGGGAGGTGATTCTTCCTCTCTACTCAGCACTGGTGAGGCCGCACTGGGAGTACTGTGTCCAATTCTGGGATCCTCAGTACAAGAGAGACATGGACACAATGGAGAGAGTCCAAAGAAGGACCACTAAGATGATTAAGGGACTGGAGCACCTCTCCTGTGAGGAAAGGCTGAGAGAGCTGGGACTCTTCAGCCTGGAGAAGAGAAGGCTCGGGAGGGATCTCATCAACTTATTGAAATACCTGAAGGGAGAGTGCAAAGAAGATGTAGCCAGGCTCTTTTCAGCAGTGCCCAGTGACAAGACCATGTCCCCAAGGCAATGGGCACAAACTGAAATACAGGAGGTTTCCTCTGAACATCAGGAGAAGTTGGTCCTCACAGAGCTATTGAAAGTAAGCCAACTTTTCACCTCAAAAATGTTACAGAGCTCGGTAAAAATCCACATATTCAGCTTTATCTCAGATGCATTCCATAATTGATAACACAGGTATACAGTATGTTTTGCCCTTTCAACAGGTCCACAGAAAAAAAACAGGAATTAAACCCAAACTCCAGGATTGCTGTTCAGTGCACAGCTGTAACAGTATTCTTCATCAGTATTCTCTGCCAAAAACCTCTAGAAGCAGTTACACTCTGATTTTGGACTTGTCTTAATCACTATTACATGCTTTTTCTGCCTTGATGACACAGTATGTAAAGATCCTCCTATTTTCTTTTTATGAAAGGTCATTGGAAAGATGTTGCTCTGTTGTTCATTACGATTAATTGGGTTAATTGGCATCAGATCAAATTGGTTCCTGATGTCAGCGAGATAGCATTTTATTAGAGAATTTTGAAACACTGCAATTGGCAAGTCCCTGTTTGCAGTGTAAGGGTTAAAGACATTTCTTTCCTCTGAGGTATTCAGAATATCTCATTACAATTCAGTGGGAGGATGACCTCTGGTTTAAGGCTAAAAATCTGTTTTACTGTCTGATTGGGTTTTATATAAAGTTCCACATAATTCTAGTTAAACCACAATTTGTAATGCTATGGCAAATTATCATTCAATTAGACTTAACTCTCACTGAAATACCCATGCATAGGAGGTATTGGAGATTCATGAAGGAAGTTGCACAGGGTATGGATCACGTTCTCTTTATAAACACAGATGGACATTTCATTACAAATCAATAGGATATAAGTGATGCCTGAAAAAATTATTTTAATATAGTTAATTCTCAGAAAGCCTAGCTAGAAGTAAATGCTTGTCACTGAGCCAGATTGTCACCTTTAAAAACTTTGAGCGTTGCCTTGGTTCTTGAATTAAGAAAGAAGAAGTTTTTGCTTAAGTTACCCAAATAGGCCTACTTACTTGAAAGGAAAAGTACTCAGGCTAAATCTTAAACATACTTTAGAGGCCTTGGGTCATGATCCCTTGGGATTATCACAGAACTCAGGTCTTTGCTTCATAGAGATCACCTTTGACTTCAATGTTTATATAGTTAATGCTAAAAGCATGGCAATGGCTTGTTCTTTTCTTAGAAAATTCACGAGTAAAATATAAATATAAGTTGACATCAAGAACTCGCTTAATGTCATGGCAATTAACCTCAATCATTTCTAATTCAGTTCAGTCATTTTGGGGGGATATTAAGCCTACTCTTCTATGGAAGCTACCAGTTCTGTTTTATTTTTTTTGATTTATTTTGCTCTGACGCATATGTGCACAGTCCTTGGAGACATTTTTAGCTTTATCATTTTAGAAATAAGGATGTGTTTATTAATATTAAATTTTTTGAAATGGCTTGTCAGCTTCAGCTGAACTAGATACATACAGGATACAATAAAATGTCTTTGCCTGTGCTAAATTCCAGCTTTTAGGCCCATCATTAGAAGATGTTATCTGCTTAAAACTGGTTTCCTTTACCAATGAAAGGTTAATAATGTGAGTTGGCTTAGAATTGTATGAAAAGCAGCAAAAAGGGTTTAGTTAGACCATCTTATCTGCCTGATGTGCTATTGACTTCAACTGATATTCTCTGTGGGATGCATGCAACAAGCTATTTTGTGTGTTGAAAATTAGGTCATGTTCTAAATTTTGGCTTGTCTTCCTTGAAGAGAAGGCATTTTTATCTTCTAGCTGCAATTATTGTTTTCTAAGGAAAGTAAATGCTATTTTACTGTTGAAAAGGATTCTATTTTAAAAATAATTCCTAAAATGTCCAACTCGGAGAGTTTTAACTATAATATAATGGAAGTCAAGGTACTGGGAGTTAAGAAGGATAAAGATGGAGTTCTATTTACCAAATCTGGAAAAGACATCACCAGAAACCTTGAGAAAAAAAACACACGAAGTTGTTCTATATATGGACATTAATACTAATTATTTACTTCTGTCTTACTGTTTTATATTTATTAAATTACTTTAGAGCTTTGGATAGAAGAAATTCCAAATACGAATATTGTAACAGTCAGCAAAGCAAGTGAACCGTGTTTGGTATCTGTGGAAGCTGTGGAAGTTTTCCACTACCTATGAGGAGCCCAGATCTGTGTGCAAAAGTTTAGTACACTTTCAGTTTCATTATTAGTCCATAGATTTTCAGTAGGAAGGTACCATTTAGGTGAGTTTGTCTGACCTCCTGCATATTGCAGGCTAAAGACCTTCATTTACACATTTTAACTACTGTTTAAGAAACAATACTGTTGAGAAAGCCTTTGAACTTTATTCCAGGTGTATAGGCATCAATAAGATGAAATTCTACCAGCTAACTCAAAAAAGCTTATTATTAGACCTAAACTGAAGAAGTCAGCCATCTCAATATCTGAGTGTTTTAATAGATCTGTCTATATCCTTTGTGATCAAAATGACAAAAAATCATTCAGACAGTTAGCAGTTGAAAACTGGTGATAACCACACATGTGAGCCTACAGATGTCCAAAACTAAACAGTTCCTGCTGATACCCAAAGTGGCTTTACACTAATTCCAGTAGAGTTTGTTCAGGTCTGTCAGGACTGTATATATTCCAGGTATAATTTAGATTAACACTAATTCAGTAGTTTCAGACAGAATACCTAATTAATAAGAAATAGTCAGCTTTCATGTTGTGCTTAGAATGTTAACCATCTGAATTTAGAGCTATACTGAATAAAATAAAACAACGTTTGTTTTACACTCATGTACTTTTGCCGGTTATCTAGTAAAGCAACCACACAGAGATCTTTTGCTAACTGCAAGAAATTATTGTCCTTTTATTACAATGCAAAAAGTAACATTTTCAAGGTTTGCTATACAGTATAGGTCCAATTTAGATGGTGTTCATTTTTGCAAATTGTCTGAGACAGTCTTTATTCAACTCAGTTACCAACAAAGGTTTCAGCTCCCCATCACCCTAGCTGGAACATATTCCAATCAGCACCCAATAAGTCACCTTCTCTGTCCTTTTCATCTTCCTATAGCTTTCAGTCCCTATATATAGACAATATTTAAATTCCTTTCCTAATGCAATCATATTTTTATCATAGACAGATCAAAGTGTATTAATTTGTTTCCATAATTTAGATTGCAGACTTTTTAGTGAAAAAAAAAACAGACTACTGTTGGCATAAATGTAAGGTAAAAAATTGATGAGCATGGCAAAGAACTTAAGGAAATCTAATTTTTCATTAACATTGATAATGCAGCATCACTACCAATATACCCCACCCTAAAGGACTAAAACTGAAGTTGTTGTTAGCATTGCTTATGTCCTGCCCTGGAGGCTTAGGATAGGATCAGACTCCCTTTACACCAATGCTTATATCTACAGGGGGGCAGGAAGGAAAATGCCCCTGTGTTAATGAACTCCTATTTTACCATTTATATGCTAAGTTTATTACAGGCAGTCTAAAAATATTTTGAGGTTTCAGCCATGGGTGAGAAAAATGCTTTGGGTTTATTCTATGTTGTAGTCATGATTCATTAGTTAGTATTAGAATGAAAAATCTCTTTCTGAGGCATAGAAATACATACCAGACAGGATGAGAATGAGGATTCATTAGTGCATCTAATGGAAGAATCAGATGGTAAAAAAACCTTTTCAAAACAAAAAATCCTGGTGAAGACTGCTCTGTGTGATTCAGATGGTGTAACAGCTTTCTTACTCTAACTAAAAGTGTAGTTTGATGACAGGGGCCTTGAAAGCATGGGCACAGGATGAAACCAGAGCCCCCAGGGCTGCTAACTCCCTATAATTGAGTACGGGTCATTCAAACTATGAAATGAGATGTTACTTCGAGAGCTGTGTAAAACTGGAGTAAGCAAAACAAAACAAACACATAAGAAGGAAACGCCACAAGTTTGTTCAACACTCGGTCCACACTGGGGCGTTGGAGGCCCAAGGCTGAGGAGCTGTCTAGAGACTCAAACATCACATAAAAGGTGCTGTACGGCTGCCTCTGCCCTGACTCATCAAGGATCTTTGGCTTTCCCAGCCAGTTATCCAGGGCTGTGAGCACACTTCCCTTGTGCGTTCTGCACCATTCACACCCCAACTTGGTTAGCTACTCTTGATAAAACGAATTCAATGTGAGTTGCACGTGGCTAGTTGAAAACAGCAATGCCAGCTAATATCATTAAACTTCGGTTTTCCAGACTTATTTCTTCTCGAAATGACTATCAGTCAGCATGCCCGATCCCCAGAATAAAGCTGGCTAACCATAAGTGGTGGCACAAATTTTCTAAGTACAGCCCATCCTCTACATTAAGAGTAAACAAAACAGAATCTTAAAATAGCAAATTAGTAATAAAAATAGTATATAAAAATGATGATTGAATAACATGTTTATGCGCATCAGTCTAAAATCCTGGGATGCCCTGTATATTAGTACTTTTTCTATTGTAGTTACAGTGGAAATAAAACTGTACTGGCTCAAAATTTGTACACCACACTCCATTTTACTATACACAGAAAAGCTATTTTGCAGAGCTGGCTTTTCCTGGCAAATTTTCTAAACTACTCTTTCTCCTTGGCATTGTTATTATTATTAGAGCTTTTTGCTCCTGACAACTATATTTCTTTAATCATAGCTTTCAGAACATCAACTTTTGAAGAAAAAAAAATAAAAAAAAGGTTCAGTCTATTTTAAATGTTCACATCTGGATGCACATGTCACACCACAATATGCTGTTCTGAAGTGTATGACAATTTCAGCACAAACATACATATTGTGTTTGTCTTAAAGCTACCCAAATTAGCAGTCACCTATCCATCCATATACCCGGCTTTTTGTAGGGCAGGGACTCTCTTACACTTAATTATCCACATGCTAGTGTGGGCAAATTTGGTTCCTGCAGATTGGTAGTGTTTGGTATGTCACCTGCAAATGATGCTTAGGATCTGGGAGAAGGTGGATGGAAAAAATGAAGGTGAATCCGTTGCCAAGATAGTCAATTGTATTAACTTACTTTGCACTCAGAGGAACACCCACATCTTTGGAAATAATCTTTTCTGCCAAAAATCTTTTATTTGCATCCCTCAGGAGACATTGTAAAACAGCGTTCTTTGTCAGATTAGAACAGCAGTGATTGACTGTGATATTTGTAGGGTTCATCCACTCTAGATACCTCTCCAGGGAGGAATCCTATCTTCCTTTCCCCTAGACAGATTGTTTTAAGTTAGAACTCCTGGGGATTTCTTTGATTTATGTGGAAGGAAGTTTCGATACAAGCAGTCTAGAATTAGGAGGATGTAGTGCGAAAACCACATCTTGTTGGTACTTCCTCTTTGAAGTGCTAAATATACTTGGATCTTTAAACAAGAAATGGTACTGTCCTTTCCTGGTATTACAGTATTCCTAGTGCAGCTTAGGATAGATGACCAGGATTTAGCAAACGCTACATGAATTTGTGTATGTAAAGTCATGCCCGGTAAACTTTTTGGTTGTAAACCTCACTAATGGAATTGGTACTTCTTTGATTTAAGTGTTCTGAAGCATGGCACTGAATGTATAGGTAACACAAATATTTTCAAAGTGGACATTGTCAGGTTATCTGTTCTGGCACCAGTACCAAATGCTTCAAGAAGAAGATACAAGGTATCCATTTAATGGAATAATCACACCCTGGGGGTTGTACTCCACTAATTACTAGTTAGTGTATTCATACGCGAAACATCAGGCTTCACATCAACCTAATTCCTTCAGTCTTTGCTATACAACAAGAACCTTTGTGAACTTTTTAGAAATGCCATTCAAAATTGTTGCCTATCCCCTCTTCTTATATTAAAGGTATAGAGGAACATCTAGCTTACTCATATTCTTTTCTCTACCTCTGCCTCATGCTGGTTTTTTATGTGTCCAATATAAAGTTCTTAAATGTCCACTGCAGATTAAATTTACAATCTTCACAGTGCCTTTTTATATGAAGGACATTCCAAAACTCCACCCACTTTTATTGTACCTTTTAAAATGTCAACTACATTTTAATTAATTAGTGTGAAAGGAGAGGTAAATATTGAGCTATATGCAAAGACATATAAATCTTTGTTCTGTGTTGGTTTTGTGTATTTCTAAGGAACAGCATGTGCTGTACTGCATAAGGGACCTGAGCATGTGATGCTCTTGAGATTAATTTCATGTATGAAGGAAACATTTATGGTTTTAGGTGAAAGCTTGCAATATTATCTGACTTCTAAATATTGTAAACTAAAACCAAGGGAATGTCTGTTATTTAAAAAAAAAATTGCCCTTTGAGGTTTTAAAATCCTCTGAACCTGCAGACAGATGTTGAAGGAGCCCTCTGAAACTTTTAATGACAGAGACTGATACAACTGTACTTCTCTGCAACGTTTTGATATATTGTAAGCTTCATGCAACTTCATGGAGCTATACATGATTTAGATCATGTGGCACAGTATTTTATGAAAAATCAAGATATACATAAACTCAGGTCACTATCAAAAAATAATATATTACGAAATTATTAAAAAAAGAAGTGTGACACATGACAACGCGACACACTGTGATATATCATGAGGTGACCTAAAATGTAGCTAGTTGTACCACTGTTTTCAAGAACAGACCCCATAAATTAAATCTCCACTAGGTCAAGGCTATGCCAGTCTGTTCCCTTTCTTGTAAAATGAGTAGTTTCAGAGAGGACTATTCCCATTCTTACCTTGACAGTCACTATTTCAATGCTGAAAATCCACAACAATGACAGACGATTTCTAAGAAATATTACAGAGATAATGTTTCCTCCCATGGTGAGACATCATCATGTTAAACTCTTTAGTGCTACTGTGATTAAGTGAATATAATATCCTGCATAGTCCATGACCTTATCCCTCTTCAGTTTTCTAGTGGCAGAGGAAAGATGTATTTTTAATCATGTGTTTTAAATCTGATTTCTAAACATTTGTGGTCTCCATTTCACAGTGTCATAGAGCTAGCTCCCACTTCAGTATGTCACAGCATATCCCTTTAAAGTAGATAAAAGACTTAAACTGCAAAAGTCAGACCCAGACCCAGCTTTCAAAACACCTCAGATTTCATTCACAGTTGGAAAAGATCATTAAATGTCTGAGGAAACAAAATTCACAGCTGGATTCAGGTTCTGATCCAAACAATTGCCTTCTCTTTCCCCATTCACCCAAAGTCAATGCACGCTTCTGTGCAAATATTTCTCTCCATTACCTTCTCTGTAACAGCCTGCTGGGCTGAAGGTCCTTCCACATTCCAATACCTGTACAGTCTATTAAAGTTTACTGTGTCTACAAATGTAATGAACTCACTGTCTTTTTTATTCTATCAGTGAAGTCATTAATGAAAATGTTAAATAACACCACTGGATCTAAGACAGATTCTCAGTAGCCTTATTCTATTTATCAGACCATTTGACAAATGAAAGGTTGGAAACAGTTGTGTAAATACATTTTTTTCTACCAGTTTTGTACCATCCTTATGGTATTTGTATCCTCCTATTATGTAGACCATGTTTCTCTGGCCCTTTTATCGGAATCTCATCACATACAATACCAGAAGTCTCTCTGAAGTTAAAGCATTTGCAGCCTATTGTTTGACAAACCCACTAGTCTAATTATCATGTTACAAGAGGAAATTAAGTTAATTTCACATGATTTTTTTTTTAAATCCGTGTTGTCTGTTACTTAACATGCCATTATTATCTAGGTGCTCACAGTTTGATTATTTGTTCCATTTGTTTTATCCCAGAGCTGAACTGAAGTAGACTGGTCTGTAAGTCTCTGGCTCTTACTTTTGTCTGCTTTCGAAGACAGATTTGTTAGCACATTCTGCAAAACTCATGTTAGCTTTTGACGATTATTAAACAGAGTAAACTTTCTCAGTAAATATGCAAGAAAAGTTCAGCCGAAATATGTACAATTAGTAGTAGTAGTAGTAGCAGCAGTAGGAGTAGTAGTAACAGTAGGAATAGTAGCAGCAGCATCAGTAGTAGTAGTAGTAGTAATATTGAGTGTAGACCAAAAATAAAATAAGAAATGTGAGTGAAGGTGCCTTCCCTATCCTCTGCCAAATACGCTGAGGAGATCTGTGTTAAATTACCTTGACATTTGTTTTGAATGAAAGCAGGAGGAAACAATCTGAGAATAACAAAATTTTACATGCTAATTTGCTGAAGTGGCCATGCTTTGATTTTATTTTTTTTTTAAATATGCATTCATTACTTTAAAGAAGCCAAATATTAAAATTTAGTGTTTTGATAGACACTGCATTCCTAAGCATTTTGCAAAATGTTTAACTTTATTTCTAAGTTGCCAAGAAATCAATGAAACTAAGTTTTGACATCACCAAATCCCATTAAAAACTCTCTTCCTGTTTCTATTCAGCTTTACTTTTTTCTTAGCAAAAGCAGTTTCAGCTACTGTTCCAGCCTCAATACTATTACTAACAAACTTAAAGAAAGTAAAGTGTTCGAAAGTTGTCATCAGATCTAGAGGATAGACACAAGTCAAGAAAAACAGCTAGTACACCTGAGGTATTGCAGTTTGTTTGATCTGTCAAAGACTGCACAAAGTAGACTAAAAGCAAGCCAGAGTCGATACAGGAGCTCAAGACCTCTCTCTGGAATTTTACCTGTCTTGTCCTGAACTTGCAATCAATCAGAAGCTACTTTTTTACTTGCAGGAAGCCAAAACTTAACATTTTGGTTTTTATACAGCTATAGGGACACCTGATTACAGGAATGTTTGGCAGGTGGCCAAGAGTAACTGAAGATGTAATAAAACAATAGGAAAAGAGAGTGGCAAATTATTGAAGTGTTGAGGTGGGGTATGGAAAAAAAATAATTATTTCTGGCATGAAAACAACAAATTAATTTTTACCCAGAGATATGAGAAAGATTCCCCCTGAAATGTAATTGCCTGTATCTAAGTAAATGAAAGGGCTCGTGATAGCTAATAGCTGATGACACGACTTTAAATAAAACTAGGACAGCTAGGCTTTCAAAGAGAAAAACAGGAATGCTAGGACTGAAGAATTGAATTCATCAGCAATAAGAGGGCAATGAGGCACAGAAGAAAACAGAAAGGCCAAAAAGTCAGAAACAGAGCTTGTTCTCCACTATGATTCACTACTTGCTTTGGATTGCCTTTTTGCCTTCCTCAGGCTTTGCCTCCTCCATCTTCTCCCTACGTCCATCTTTCCTACCTAGAAATGCCCTCTATAACTGAATAGCGAAAGACAGGATGTAATCCAGATGCAATTTTTATAGGAAACACTCTGGTGTGATTGGGATAAAGTAATAATGGAAATTAGATCACTTGCTGGCTGTTTGAGCTCTGTTTGCAATTAAAAGCCTCACGGTGCCAGCTCAGAGGCAGATACACTAAGGTCCTGATTACCTTGCTTTGCTATATGGACTCTTACAGGAGGATGACTGGTAGCTAAGGAAGGGCTCTGCCCCACTCTTCCCACATGGTTAACAGAAAAAAAGCAAAACTCCAGGGTCATTCAACCCACTGAAAATCTGAATTTCCTCCATCTTCCTCCTTCCTGTTCTTTTGCTCATTGTGTGGATCTCGGCCAGACAGGCATCCTGAAGAGCAGGATCTTCACAAAATGCAACAAGGGGCTTGAAGATGTGTCCAGAGGAGGAATATTTTCTGGCTGTGGGACAGCAGGTTCTGAACGAACGGCAGGGCTCAACTTACGTGAAATGACCACTGTCCTCAGTGATGAGTGGCAATGGGATAAATCCTAGCCCAAAAACGTTAAAAGAAAGAGTGGAACAGTTTGTATTTTAATCAAAAACCTAAGGGCCAAATCAAATCAGTAAACAGTTGGAAAGATGAATCTGAGGGTTTACTGTTAATTCCAGTAATCAATGTAAAACTGAAATGTCAAGAGTTCCTTATGCTTCCTTAAAATATTTTTCCATGGGCCTCTTGTGTGGTAGGGCTTGAATTTCAGAAGAAGCTGAGATGCTAATCATCCTTATCTCTGAAGGAATAATTATGCAGTTATCATAAAATTTTTGTAGTCTTTGGGGAAAAAGGAGTTTAGCAGCGACTATATAAGCATTGCTTGTTCCCTTCTTATTTACGTGACACCTGAATAAAAATAGAAGAGACTGAAAATTCACTGGAAATACAGTCTGATACAATGGATAGGTCTTTGGTCTTACAGTCCCAATTCTGAGTCATTTCTTGTTTTGCCCCTAATGTGCTCCTGAAAGTTGATTCACCTCCCATGACTATTCAGGTTATACACCTTTCCAGACAGGGACTGCCTTTCACCATGTATTTGCTTGGTGTTTAGCACAATGGGTCTCCAGGTGCTAGTGTAATCCACTATTACAATATGTTCAGCAATGTTTGTTTCACATTCTCAACCAAAGCTATGGGTGAAATGGGTGTGGCTGTTAGTTACTTTCCTCTTAATTGTCCTATGACTGAATCTAATGCATTTAAAAAGAGCCAATTTGGATATGTGTTTCTTTCCATCCTCAGTTTCAGGTTTTCTTGTCTTCTATCTCTGAATGAATCTCATTAATACAGAGATGCAGAAGAGGGTTAACAGTGGGGGGGATAGTGGTTTTTCTGTCCTTATGCACAACTTCCATTAGCAGTAATAGGTGTTATGCGTGTGAATTCAGAGAGCAGACATAACTTTATTTGAAGGAAATGACATGTAAAGTTACTTACGGCATGAAAGCAGAGAGCTAGAGTATGTTTTATTATGGATTATGTCTCTGATTGATATCATACAATATAACTAGGTATTTAAAGAAAATTTCATTTCGTACTAACCCAGATGACTTATTATACAACCTGTAAGACTGCAGAGCTAACATATTGATTGGGAAAATTTGAACTTGAATATTTTCTCCCACTGTGGGAGATTTTCAAATGCTTTATTTTAGTTCTACTAATAAAGAGAGGTTCTGAAACCCTGTTTTTAATGCTACTTTCTCAACAAATGCAGAAAGCAATGAAACAGAGGTAAAAGTTATTTTTTTCTTTATTTGTCATCGTCAAGAATACTGTGGGTTTTTTAAGGAATGCAGGGGTTTTCTCCTGGCCAGTGAGTAAAATTACAAGTCAACTTTCTTCCAATTTGCATGTTATGTGACAATAGCTTAAACCAAATGAGAAACTTTTTTTATCTCAGGACACTGAGCTCAAGTAGAAGTTGTCAGTTTTAATAAAGTAGAATGGTCCTAGGGAGGAAATTTTCTGTTTCTATTTCCAGTGGGGCATCTGTTTGTAGCACGTACTCTCCAGTAAATGCCAGTTTGCCTACAACACTTGCAATGAGCTTTAATTGTGTGCTTTAGTGGAAAGTCTTAATTTTGATCTGACTCCCTTCAGGTAGCAATGAGTTGACTCACATAATCACACCTCCCCGTAGCAGATAAAAATAACCACCTTGATTTTCCCTCCTTCCTTACTTTTTAGAAAATGGTTGTATTTTTAAGAGTTCACTCTCACAGTGAGCAGGGATCTATAAGCTTTGGAACATAAGATGGTCCTGCAATAACAGCTATTTCTAAACCATTACAGTAATTAATCACAGAAGGAGCTACTGGAAAAAAATCCTATAATTTTGAACATGTAATTGAATTTTTATTGCTTTTAAACTGAAGTGTTTAGACCTTGAGAAAATCAGCTCAGCAGGAAAAAAACCCTTCCTCTTTGCCTCTCCTTCCTTCTGTGCTTTAGACAAAGCTTGGCAGAGCTCACAAGCTAAGTGGGAGCTGATTTAATAGCTCTTTATTTCAGTCTACCTCCTAAAGAAGAAGAAAAGGTCGCTTAAAAATGATTCTCTTAACAAAATGTACTGATCCATTGGAGGTGAGTTGGGATACAAAATGAAGACTTTCGCATCCAAAGCTTGCACTGGCACCTCGCAGAGGAAGAAATCCATGTGCTCAGAGGAGGAAATCATTCTTGGGTTGCCAGTTACGCTCACTGGCATTAATAGAGGGCTAAAGATGAAGCTGGGGAAGGTGCAGATAAGTGTCAGCAGGCAAATTTGGCCCAACCAGAAAAATGGGATAAGAAAAGCACTTCAGGTTTATTGAAACATTATATTTGATGAATAAGAACTTCAGTGCATTTTTAAAACTTTTTTTTTTCAGCGCTTGTAGTAAAAAATGGAAAATTTTATGCCAAAAATACTCCAAACCCCAGCTTTTGAGACTCTATGGAAGGAAAGTCTTTAGTGTCATTTTTTTTTCTTTTCTCTGAAAGTATTTTCCAAATTCAATCAAAATTTTGAAAACCTTTTCACCAAATTTGCACTTCCTTAAATAAACTATAATATTTGTTAAAACATTGTATTTTTTCCACTTAGAGGTCCATTCGCTGGACGCAAGGAAGAGAGATGATAGGTGTGATGAGGGTAATACAAGATTTATGAACATTCTTTCTCTTTCTTCCTCCCTGGCAAATGTTCCTTTGAATGTCAGTGTTTAATTCTTATATTCATTAATAATAACTAGTAACTATACTAATCATTGTAGGTTTTAGGCAGGAGCTAAGAAGTGAAAAAGAGGTGAAAAAAAATATGGAGCCCAAATTGCCCTATAGTCAGTCCTATATTTATATAGTCTAAATGTGCCTAGGCAGTCTGAGCTGGATTTCTAGTTTCATTTACCTCTCAGGTGAAATGCAATCCTTCTCTCATTTTTTTCTCATGTGACAACATGGTAGACTAAGCCTTTGCATAGAAAGATAGGGGAGTAGCAGCTATGCAATGTCAGCCATTCTGTGATTCTGTCATTCTGCAGTTCTGTGAAAATGTGTAGGTTAGGAATGTGCTAAAACACATAGGGCTGTGCTAAAATGTGAAGTTAGGAAGAAAAATGGTAAAACAATGATGCTGATCAAATGTATTTGCATTGCAAATAGTTTGACTTCAACGGGACGCTGATAACATTGTCCAAGGAATGATGATTAAAACAAAATGACCTACGAAACCTGAAATGTTCAGACTCAAGAAATGTGTAAAAGTTGTTAGAAAAGAATTTTAATGGTCAGCATATACATTCTGAATTATAAGCATCACCAAACATATCATTCAAAGAGAACTCATCATAAAATTTTGTAATTCAAAACAAATTAATTTAATGAACTAAAAGCATTTAATTCCATTTTAAATGTTTAAGTTGGAAACTTAAGTTTTCAGCCTTTAAAATCTAAAATTTGAAATTTTGTTACTGGAAAAAAATGTCAATAAGGGCCTTTAAAGTATTCATTCCCTTATTAACCTTCCTCCCTCTTCCCCACTTCTCTCTCTATTCTCCAGTAAGGAAATTATTAAATAACCTCTTAAAGAGAGTTTATGTCGGTCCTACTCTTCATTTTCCTGTATACCACAATAATTCTAGATTATATTAGCTGTTCTTTAATGAGAATGTTGCCAGCTTTTCTACCAGAGCTATGGCAGAAGTGCTCGCAGGATGTGTAATAGCAGCTTTTTGAGGACAAAAAACTTTTAAAAGGATTGACATATATGTCAATAAAATATGTGCATTCTAAAAATGATCCCAGCCCTTCTCCTTCAATTTCTGAGCAGCATTTTTACAATCCTGTTAATATCCTTTCAATCAGTGATATTTAACATGTTTCCTTTCCCATGCCTGTATTCTGCTATTTCCATGTCGGACAGCAGAAATGGTCCCCATACTAGTTAATGTTTGAAAATCATATGAAATCTCCAGTTAATGCAAAAAGCAACTTACAAGTGCTTCATACGCAGTGTGTGTTACATATGTACTGATTGGTTAGACTTCAGTTCTTTTTCTTATGACAATTCAAGGTATTTCTTTAAATCTCTAAAGCTCTCTGTGGATGGAGGATTGCCAGATTGGAGACTGTTCAATACACAGTTTTTTCCCCGCTCTGACAACTGTCAGTTTTATTTAAGGATCCATTTACTTGATTTGTTTTCTGTTGACAAAATTAATGTCTTCTTAGTAGTATTCTTTTTTGTTAGGTGTCTTTGCTTATTCTGCTGAATTGCATTTGTTTATTTTTAACACTTAATTTCACCTCTAGTACAAAAAGAAGAAAATATTTTCCTGGAATTTGTGACAGTGGCTTTAGCAAATTCTGATCCTAAACTCATAAAATTTGTAACTTTTTTCAACCAGACAATGCTACAGATAGTCGTACTCCACATTCTTAATTTCACCTACAACAGTCAGACATGAATTATCATTTCTGGCATGAATGTCAGAGCCCGTCTTGTTGGTCGCATTGAGTCTTTAGCAAAGATGTGTGTAAATCTCCCAAAAGGCTCTCTTCACCAATTAGCCTAAAGTGCCTTCTTCCCTAGGTCAAAGTTATTGAGGATATTTCACAGCGTACAGCTCCCACATGACTGCAGGAAACAGCAAGAGCTCTTTTGCGACCTTAGCTATGATTGTGTTAGTTGATGGATTACTCTCCAGTGCTGTCAAGAGATGGTGGATAAATTGCGTACTGGCTCTTGTCACACAGAAGCAGAAACCACGAGGTGGTTGTTCAACTCATCTGCCTTTAACACCCACCTTAGGGTTGAGCTGATTGTCTCCTGAAAATTGTATTTTTCTTTTCATTTCCTATAGAGGAATAAGAAATCTCTGATTTATACTGAACATCTAACTTTAAGAAAGTTCATATTAGATAAGATAAATTCCTTCTTCTTTCCATACTGCTCATATGCAGAAAATTGGTATATACATTGGGAATATATTAGTATAGCTAATTACAAATGCTATCCTCTAATAATTTAACATTTATCTTACTCTTTTCCTGTGTTGCAAAATCTTGTGGTCTGTAGTACTGAAGAGTCCTGTATTCTCCAAATTTGCATATTCCTAACTTGTGTGATATGCATAAGCCACATTTAGCATGATTAGGCAGTAATCAAGCTATAATATTAATAATTATATATAATTAGCAAGTTTTAATGAACTATCAACTATTAATAAACTTTAAAATCCTTAATAAAGCAATTGTGACTTCAGACATAGCTCCACCATTCCCCATATTTCTTCTACAACTAATTTTCATTAAACCGTCCTATTAACATCCTGATTTACTTGTGTAGAGAACAAAGACTGCATAGCTCAACAAATATGATTTTAAAATTATAATGTTACTAGTAAAAGGTGACAGGCTTTGTACTGACCTGAGAGTACAGGGTCTCAGGACTTGCCTGGACTTGTACTGGCCTGAGGTGAATTTAACTACCTTCAGCTGAGGTAGCAGTTCTCCAGTGGTCAGGTGACTATTGCCTAAATTTGTTTTAGCTTTAATTTATCTCTGTGCCACTGTGTGGCATAACACCTACTGCTAATTAATAGAGAGTAAAAACAAGCAGCTATTATGCTTGAGTGAGCTGTCTATGACTCTAGGATTAAAATATATTATAGAAGAGTAGAGGTATCAGATGGCATCAGAAATCCCAGAGCGTAATCACAGATCACAGTTGTCAATCATTTTTCACGAAGGAGAGAACTCATCTTGTGAGTTGGGCAAACCCAGTTTTAAGGGTAAAAAAGAGGAGAAGTGGAACTGGGAAATGATGGGGAGAAAGCAAAAAAGCAACTGTCAGAAAATGTATAAAACTAATGCCAGGTGGACCCACAACAGAGGAGGAAGAAACCAGCACAGTCAACATCATATTCCCCCCAACAAAGAAGACCTTTTTTAATCCTGAGCGTCACTTGAACTGTTGCCCTATTTCCCAAGGGGAGGAGGAAGAATGTAAATAGTGCCAGGGAAAAGGGTTATACTAGGAAGTTCACATATATATATATATATATATATATAAAAAATGTGTATATGTATATGTATTAATAGTGAGGCTTTTCTGCAATAATTTGAATTTGACTAGAAGTGTTTATATCAGTACAGCTGGACTAATAAAAACTATTTGTTGTGATTTGAGTAGACTGTTAAATTCTACAGTAAATTCTTGCCTTTGTGTAAAAGAGTGTTCTCTTTTGCCCATAACAAGTGTTCTACTGCAACAGTTGCCTTTGGTGAAAGAAAATAGAAAAGGAAAATCCTAAGTTGACCCTACTTCAATTTGCTGTAGAATTAAAAAGACTATTTTCCTCACAGTTATATAGTTATGACATTGTATTTTAAAGGGCAGGGTCAAGATAGTGTCTTACTTTCCACTAACACATGGTTGGAAGTCTTCTTGGTTAAACGTCATATCTGAAGATTTTCCTGATTTGGGCATGTCTGAGATGAGGAAAATGCCTTTTTTTAATTTTATCTTTTTTTAAAGTTATTAATCTGTGCTGGTTCTTCTATCTAGATTTATACCTAAGGGTTGAAATTCTTCCATAGGCAGCTTTGAAATTTCAGATTTTGACAAGAGTTCGCATCTTTTTGTTGAAGAGAAAATAATATTATTTGATATGGGTTAATGGGAGACCCAGGCCTGTACTCATGTATTTGTCTATATTTCAATCAAATAGAAGTATTTTTATTTATATGTCCATTGTATGTGCATTACATATACATTTACGTTGTAAAATTATTGTTTGAAAGAAAATTTGTCTTCTGCAAGAGAAGTGCTGTAATACAATATTTGGTAAAATCCAAAGCTACACATTAGAGACCTTAACACAGGAGAGCCAACTGCAGCAAGTCTGCAAGCTTTTTTCCTTGACTTCTTTTACTGCTTATTAAAATTCACAGAATTACACCTTCTTTAGACCCCTCTGCCTTCTTACCATGTGTGAATGCTGTTAAGCCATAGGTGAAAAAAAAAAGAGAAAGTTAAGCATTTGAAAAAAGTTCATGAGTTCATGAGTTTTTCAGACATTTTTGCGCTAGTAGGTAAATAACAGCAAGGCATAACCTATGCCAGAACAGAAGAAATTTTTCTCTTTTTTTTTTAGGTTACGGTATATAGGAAAGCAAAAACATCCAGCTGAAAGACACTCCCTGGGTAATCAAATCAGTCTCTTGCAATTGCCGGTATCCAAATTTTATAATTGTGTTCCTGAATTTACCCATTATTTTAACTTCGCGTCGGTGGGCAGACAGTGCCAAAAGACAGCGAGTGGCCCTTTGCCCAGGAATCGAAGGTTATTCTCACAGAACTCTCAAGTACCAGGAAGGAGCTCTTCCTTACATCATGCAGCATTGCAGGCCAGTATTTAATGCATCTCCAATAGATCATATGTCTAACTCTGCAGCATAATGCAATTGTGGGTTTGGCAGTGATTTCAGAGTTCTGTGCAAGGGAGAGAAAAAAGAAGCTGAGGACCTACTTTCTCAAACATCCTCCGTTTTGTACAGCACAAACTCTGTTACATCTGCTTTTTACCTATTTCTCACAAATGAAACAAAGAGTTTTGTTGGAAGAGGCATCAGAAAATGCACAGAGAATTAACTTGCAATTATATAGAAGAAACAAATAAAAAGGAACTTTAAGCATTTAACTTTGGCTGTGTTATCAACAGCACAGCTCAGTATTCATGAAGTGTTTCACCCTCTCAATGCAGTTGTAGCATACAAAGTAAAAACTTTTTTGTTTCCTTTGCCATAGATCAAATAATACTCCAATTCAAAAAGTGTCACAAATAATAACAACTAATAATAATAATTAAACTCCCCTTATAATTCAAAGCCTGTTTTGGTTTTCTATTTAATGAAGAGTTACTTAAAAACCCCAAAACTTACTTTAATTCTCAGAGTTAAATTACGCCTGCTGCATGCGCACTTAAGAGTTCATATGTATCAAGTCTACATTCCTTGATTCAAAAATTGTCTGGAGGAGTTCTGAAGAAAATAACTATATTTGAGTTAAAGGTTATAACGCTGATTGCTTTTTCTTATAATGGCATATTTTTTCAGGCTGTTTAGCTGTACGTCTTACAGATATAAGCATTCACCATATGAAACTTCAATTAGCAATGATTTTCAAGATATAAAAAGGTGCCTATTATAATGGCATAGTGAGAATGTGTGGTATACGTTCATTTAAAGCGCTGTTAATTCAATTGCTTTATCTGATCCAAAGTCACTTAGATTATATTAAATTAGCCATCTGTTTGGCTTTCACCTTGGAATGTCTGCCAGATGCTGAGTTTGTTTATAGACAATTCATTTGCAGACACAGCCTTAACAACAGGCTTGCTTGTTGGGGACTATCCCTGATGGAAGAGTTTACCTGGAAAGACAGAACCATGCACTCCAAGCAACAACTGCTTGTTCAAATGGGTAAAAATGTATTGAGTACTTTGTGTCCAGTACACTATTACACAAATTATGTCCTCTTATTAATTTCTGTAATCTCTGTGATGAAGAGACTTAAATGGTTCCACAAAGCTGCATCATTCTATATAGTGCCCATTTATACATTTTATGGTTTTCTTTTTAATTAAGGTCTGGCACTAAAATTAATATAACATTTTGTTATCTACTGGGCATGGAAGCTTTTTACTATGTCTCCAGACAGCTTTTAAAAGTCTATTAAAAAGCTGTATGTCATGCTGCAGTTGTTACACATGGGAAAAATATTTCTTTAAGGGGATGGTCAGATTTCTTTCTCTCTCCTCTCCAAATAGCACTTGTTCTTCATCACAAAAATGATAGAAAGCTGCTCAGGAAGATTCCAGAATTAGACAGAATTTAATCAAAGTGCTTTGATTGGGTTTGTTCATCAGCTATTCAAGAGTAATCCCCCATGGACTAGCAAATCTTAGTCACTGGTCCAAATAAACAGGGTAGTATGCAATCACTGAGCAAAAATCAGAAGTGGTTTCTGCTCACCTGGAGACATGTTTGATTAAATAATGGTCTCAATCCAGCCTCAGTTGTCAAAGATACCCAACAGATACTGACATTGCTAGTACTAGACATAGTGCTAGGTACTAATGACTACTGTCAGCAGCAAAAATAAGAAATGGGCTTTCCTCAAGCAGTAATAAAAGGTTATTTGTATAATAAAAATAACTAATTTTTGTTGTATAGAAGAATTAAGCATGATCACATACATGAAATAAAACTTTCAGAGGAAATATAAGCATTTTTACTTAGTGGTTAAGCCAATTTCTAAATGACAGGGTGTAGAAGATTTCCTTTCCTTAGGGGAACTTTATACCACCTTTGTTTATGGCAAGTTTTTAAGCAGAGGCTTTTTTATCTTCCTTTGAAACATTTGGTCCTGACCAATGTTAAAACAAGATAATAAACTGGATGGACAATGGTCCAATCTGATTCAGTATGGAAATTCCTATGATCTGACTGAATAAATACAGAACTTCAGTATTTGATCACTGAACCCTGATACTTATTCATTCCAAAAAGGTTTGAATTGTACTGGGATTTTGCATACTACAGCTTCCAAAGCTTTTGATTCAACATTCTTTATGTAAACTAAATCAATGCATAAATATATGATATATATCTAATTGAACCAGCCAGTCACTCAGGTCACTTAGACTAAAGAAGAAGTACCTTACTAGATATTAAATGGCAGATTGCCAAGAGCAACCTAACTGACAAAGGAAAAATTCTTCCTGTGCAGGATACGTCTCATCCGAGTTTACACTGGCCAAGATGCAAAGAATTTTTTTTAAGCTGAGTAAGAATCTGGTTTTATGCAGAGGCTAATCTTGAATCTCACAGTACTTTTTTCAAAAGAACAATCCAAATACTAATTTTATACACATTCCTCAGTGGTTTCTCCATCTAGAGTGTATTTTATAATGTCTCTGGCAAAGAGTAATTCACAACATATTTTTCCATTAATGTCCTATACTCTTTATAAAGCAGGAAAAGGAGTGTCAAGTTTCTACACCGATACAAATTTGTGTCGTTTGGGTCTTCACCCATTGACTGCCAACTTCAAGTGCAGAGTGAACCAATGACATGGCAAAAAGAATGGGTGACATGAATGGATCAAACAACAGGGAGGATGGTTTTACCACCAGAATATTTAAGGAAACTGGGCTGGGCAAAGGAACAGAAATCAAGGTCAGAAAATGGGAAATACTCTTTGTGAAGATGTAAGAAAATAAAGCCTTGAGCAAGAGGTCTGGTATTCTAAGAAGTGATTAAGGGTAAATTCTGGAAATATTGGAAAGAAAACTAGAATGAAATGGAGAAGTTTTGAAATTACAATCAAGAGAAAGGCAACACTAAAATATGATTTGAGTATGAAGCAGTGTTTACAAAGACTGCTTCTGCCTGAAACGCTTCACACTAATGTCTTTTTTTACCTTTGGAAAGTCATAAAATCATCAATTGATTGATTAAGAAATAGATTTTATACTTAAGAGGTGGAATAATGGAAAATGAATTTTTTGTTTCAAGTTTATTTTTCAAAATAAAGTGAACATTGTTGCAAAATAAATATATAATGCATTAGTTTGTTTACTTGGAAATGTTATTTTTCCTTTTTGTTTCAGCATTTTCAGTTTTTTATTATGTGATGTCTTTCAGTATTTTGTTGGTATTTTTATTTGAAAGAGAAACCTGTGGCAAAATATCAAAATTTCCCACTGGATGAAAATTCCATTTTCCAACAAGCTCTAATCAGAACTATAATGTCGACGGTCATGACAGAATATATGAGCAGACAGCAAGGCTTAGGAGGCAAATGAATTACAGTTTTAGCTGCCAAAGTAACAATAATCTATAGAAACAATGGTAATATTCATTTTATTGCAACCTTCTAATTGGAACTCATTTTATTTTCAGAAAAACTTAAATTTCTGTTAATTTTAAAATTAGAAAAAGAGAATTTCTATGCTGTCTAGGGGAACTAACCCATGGTTTGGAAAACAAATCAGGGACTAGGCTATCTGTCCTTTCCATTTTAGAAGATTGTTACAATCCTCAGGCTATTAGCTATTATATATAGCTTCTTTTCAAACCTGCCTTCACAGTAAAACTCAACAGGTCTCTTTCTAGTACCAAGTAAGAACAAAAATAAATTAAAAAAAATGCCAGAAACAATTTTTAAAAGGGAGTCTTTGTTTTAAAAGCCAAGCTAGGCATAAGCATATTTCATGGTGTTATGTGAGTATATGAGAGATAAAATAAGTTCTACTAGTCATAAGGAAAGGAGATCCAACCCAGTAACTACAAATTTGATGAGAAGACCATCAAAGCCTGTGGACAGTTCTTCAGACAAAAGTTTAAGGAAAAAACATCTATATAGTACAAAACTCCAGTATTTATAGTGAAGCACATGTGAAATAAGTAACAACTGGAAGTAATTCACAAACACACATATATATGTTATATATATGTAATAGACATAAGATAAATATTATATGAGTGTGCATATAATATATATATGTGCATTTATAGACAGATAGATAGATAGATAGATAGATAGATAGATATAATGGAAGCATAGGAACATAAAAGTGTAGGATCCAGGCTGGGTGTGGACTACATAGATATGCCAGTGTTATGACATGGAGTTTATCCTTCAAAATCCTGACCTATATCAACCAATCTCTTTTCTCGTTCAAGTCCTTGATTAAAACTCCCTTCTTTATGAGCCTTCCTACCCTGATCTCCTCACTGACTTTATGTATACTCCTTGAAAAGTGTTATCTAACATAAACCGAAATAGTTTCTATAAAATTGAGAATGTTCAGCTGTAATATTTTCAGTGCATATACTCTGTCTTTCATGTTTGTAAAGTATCTGGCACACATATGGCACACTATAAATGCATTAATTTAGTTCGAATTAAATTAAATTCATCCACAATTTGATATTGCAGGTCGATGTGTTGGCTTCTGTTACTGTAAATGTAGTTGTGTTTTCAGAGAAATATCATGCATGTAACTTCTTTCTAGAATATATTTCTTCATAAGCCAACTGGCAGGAAAAAAGTGAATAGAGGGAAATGCAAAGAAAAAGCAAGCAGCAAAAGGGAGCAGAAAGCAAGCAAAGAGTGCATAAAATACTGATAGGAAAAAGGATGGGTTATGAGGCAACAGGCCAGAGAAAAAAGCGAGATGGTAAAGAGCGGGCCAAAGAGATGAAATATGGATATAGAACAAGAGATACATAAATTGAAAACAGAGAAATTGGCAGCTAAATCAACACAGGAACCATGGAAACAAAGTAGAATACAATGTGTAAAAAACTAAAATGGTGAGGCAGGACAGTTAAATCTTGTTTGAGGGTGGAACAGTATTGCAATATTGTTTTTCTCGCTAGGACTGCCCTCGGGTTAAAAAATACACCTCTCACTCCCTGCCATAGTCATGTGGCCAAAACACTTAATGCAGACCCCGACTGACAGAAGAGCTCTGTTTTATTCCTATGCTGGCGATACACTATTGGTATAAGTCATGCCGTCATTGCATGCCTACATCTTGACTGCTCTTTCTCCCTTTTAGGAACTAAAAATACTATATGAACTTCCGTGGATCTCTGCAAGTGATGAAGAGTCTGGCTAAAACATAGTAAGGGTGCCAGTAGAAACATAATGCCTGTAAAGGTCCACGTGCATAGATGAACTATGGAGCCAAAATTTTGACACAAAATAGCCCTCCCTTAGCTGTCACCTCACTTTGAAGATGGTTTAAATTGCCGAGCATCTGCTGGTTAAATTATATGGTTTGTTTCTTTATACACATGGAATTTGCTTCTTAGCTCACCCAAGCCTAGGCATCAGCTACTCAAAGACCTTACAACAGACAGGATCCAGAAAATGAAATTTAATAAGTTTATCTCACCTGATGGGTCCAATCTGCTAGCTATCTATTTTGAAATCAAACTCAGCATACAGGGAAATTTATCTCAAAAAATACAGTTACAGCAACTTCCTCCAAAATAACTTTAGAAATGAAAGGTTTCTGCCCAGTTGTTGGAGTTTTTGTTTTTATAATTACACTTATAGGCAGAACATAAACCATGAAGTTGGAAGCCTGGATTTAATGTATTTCCCAATGTGACCATATTTAAAACTGTCTCCCAACAGCTCGAAGGCTGCCCTGACTTCAAGGCTATAGACTAACTGCGACACAGGGCACAGCCAAATTCTCCTGACGCGACTGCTGCAGTGTTGGACCAAGCAATCAACACAACAAGAGCTGGAACACGAGTGGGGCCCTTGACTGATAGTTAAGGCATGTGGGTAGGAATAGGAATTAACAGGTTTCAACCCTTCTTCCTGGCCCATTTCTGTGTTTTAATGTTGGTATCATTGAATGCAAAATGGATAAATAATATTACAAATGAGCTCAGGACTCATACTTCAGCCACTTTTCCAAACGCCTTGACCACCAGACCAGAAGAAAGAGTGAGCCCCACTTGCTGCTCTCAGGTGCATGTGGATTGAGAGATCTACCTTTATTATTTCTGGATGAGGACGAAGACACTGCATTTTAGGATGCCAAATCCTCAGCTTTGAAGAAGTATGGAAAAAGTGATATTGAATGCATCCTTAGTGATCAACATTTGTTAGTGCATGCAGCAGTGGTTAGTGCATTTAACTAAATATTAGTGCAGTTCACTGGATATGACATGCCCTTTGTTACAAGGGGGGATAGCCTGCACTGCACGCACTTGCTGCTCCCATGGAAGCCAATGGGAGTGTCAGACTAAGTATCAAGCAGAACTGAGCCTAAGGGAAATGTTTTATTTGAGAAAACTGTAATCATTAGTGACAAAATGGAATATGAGCGTGTCTTACTGCTGTCTATTTAAAGCCTTAGATTAAAAGTAAGGCAATTTCTCAATGCCTTAGGACTAATGCCTAGGAATAGTGTATTTAGAAATGTATACGGAATAAAAACTTGGTGTTGACTAAAACACATTACCATCTGCTTCTTTGTTTCATTCCACTAGAGATTAATTGAGTTGATCTGAGTTAGCAGATACTCTCAATGAAATTACATAGTGTGTTGATGAGGATTTCAATTCAGCTACTGATTAACTTGTTAGAATACCCAGGTGAGGTGATAATTGTTCCAGAAATCTGAATACAAAATTTTAAAACCAAGTGACTGCTTGTTGTTAAAGGTTGCACTGACTTAAGGATTTTTTTTCATTTGTGTAACTATCAACCACACTTTAAAGAATTAAGCCCTATGTGTGTACACATCATATGAGCTTATGTGTACATATTATATGTTTGTATCTCTATGTGTGTTTAGGTGTATGGAGATATATATACACATATATTTATTCAGACGTATGTGAAAGTCCTAACAATTGCTATGGCAGGAGTTTCGCATGTGTCTGAACTGTAGATTTTTCAGATTGTTATGACAAGCAATGTCCTTATTGATTAAAAAATGCCTAATTCCCTAAATCTGCTTCTGGAATCCCACCTATGTATATTTTGGCCACTTCAGGATATTTAAAAATCTTGCCTTGAGTCTCTTTCTAAAATGGGGCTTAGTAATTAACCTGAAAATCATATATTTGAATGAGCATATGCTAGGAAATGATTGAAATTGCTGAATTAAATGGATGACAGACAAGAGAAATCAAGGAAGTTACTGTATAGCTAGTGTACCGCCACAGACTCTGGGTCATCAAAGTGATGTAATTTTACCTCTTGCATACCATCGTCATTGTCAATGCTAATATTTCTAAATGAGTAGCAATTATGCCAGCTCCATTGACTTCAGCAGGGCTCCAGTTGGGTGGAAGGCTACACCCACAACCAATTGCAAGTTTGAAGGGAATGTTTGGAATAGATTAGTTCTCCTTTTGAAATTAACCTTTGTTTCTAAAACAATATTAAAATTCCCATCAAAAAGATATATAATTACAGCTGGAAACATATAGTAGCATACGCACTGAGGTAGCATAAATCATTCCAAACCATTTATGTTTGGGTGAAATAAAACTATGAGTAATACACATCTCAGGATTGAAAGCAAATTCCACTTCTAAAGCATGACCAAGAAAAAGGTACCCACTGTTTTGTTCATTATTTTATTGAACTCAGAGTAATTCTGTTTCACAACTTTATGTTCCACATAATACAATTATACACACCTGAGCCCTGACATCTGAGTTCCGTAAGCATTTTTACATCTCCAGAGGAAAGCCTTTTGTGAATTTACAAGCAATTCCTGCAGCAGTGGTCCTGATGAAGTACACCTAATCGTACAATAGGCAAAAAAATTGTTTTCCTTAATAACAATGCCTCATTATTCTATTTAAACTCATCAGCACTTATGCTAAAACATTAAATATGAAATTCACTCTGCTATTTAAGAGTGAAGGTTTTTCTGGGTTTTTTTTCCTTTTTTTTATCCTCAGTACTTCAAGTCAAGCTGTGAGGAAAATCTCTTATGCCTGCTATGCAATTTTATCTTAATCCAGGGAAGTGGGGATCTAGCAAATGAAAAATAATCCAAAAGTTAATGTGGAACAAAATATCTAGGCAAAATTTGGACAGCGCAAAATTCTTAGTGCACAGAAAGCCTATAGGAGTATTCTGTCTCTCTTAGTTGAAGAGTGATTATAAAGATGATCAGCCAAATCTTGTATTTCTTTATTACTGATATTAGTATTGCTTTTTAATTTGACTGTGAAGCAATTTTTGTACATTTATGAAGAAAATGCAAGCAAAGGTTATGGACTGGCTTTTTCATATATGATCTATTAAAATATTTAATCTTCATATAAATGAAGATGATGGCCTCAGTTCTGCAATGTGAAATGCAATGGCAAATTCCCAGTGTCTGTGTAAAGTCCAATCAGCCTGAAAATTGTAGTTTATGGTTACTAGCATCTTACTAGCATCATCTTTGGGCTGATTAAATGTTAAAACTCTTTTGTCCTATGTACAGATACTCTCCCAAGTTTCATTTTTCTGGCTTTCATGAATTCATTTTTGTTTAGGTTCACCCATTTCAAATTTAAAGAAGTCTCACTGCACCTCTTGGCAAGCAAGCATTTGAGAAAGGCTTATTCATAGTTGGGGTTTTTTTAGAAGAAAAGAAAAGGTGGCAGTTATTGAGGCTAAATGTATGCCATGTGTAAAATAGGTTACCTAGCATTAAGCTTGTGGAAAAAAAAAAAAGAGACTGACTAAGTGAATCAAAACTGGTGTTTTCTTTCTTGGTTTGCTGCAGGGAAATATATGGAGTGTTTGGCTAGCTTTTTCTATTTTATTTTAATTAAAGAAGAAGGGATAGATTAAAGAGAAGGGATAGATAGCTGTTACGGCAATTATTACCTTGACTCGGGAGGAGTCAACATAGAAGTCAGGTAAAATACTGAAAATAACTATGAATAAAATACACTAACAAAACAATGCCAATTATTTTTATTAAATCAGGTTGTTAATAGATCAGGATTTGATTCACAGGTAGATGAGGACTGAGGCTCTTTTATTGAATGACATTTCCTGACACTGCCTCTTCAAGGTGTTTTCTGTCAGAAGTGAATATTCAATACAAGTCTATAAGCAAGTGCTACTTGCAGGCTCTGACGGCAGCTGGCAGCCAGAACTTGGATTCAGTTCTCAGCAAACATGGCATATGGTCACCATTCTCTGTAAATGCTGGAACATCCCGAAGCAGGAATACTGCAAAAGGGTCAACATGGGGTTTTAATATTCCATAATTCATTAGTATGATATTTTTTCTTTTTTTTCCCTACTTTTTTTAAATATACATGTCTAAATTGAAACCCCAAACCATGTTTTCTTTCTTTTTTAGTAAGCATTATAAGTGGTTAAAGGCAGTGTCAGAAGTGTTTTGTTCCTAAGTAAACAGTAGCAATGGAAATAAGTAGTTTTCCCTTTTGACATCATCCTGCGAAAGAAAGAAGCTCAGATTATTACTGTAGATCCTGATGATCCCAACGGGGGTTTACAGAATCAGTCATTTGGAAGTCACCAACTGTGTAGTCCAAGGACCTGGTCTCTAGTCCAAGCTCCACCTCAAAGCAGGGTCAACACTGAATTAAGGCTATGCTACTTAAGATTTTTTCCAGTCAGGTCTTGCAAATCTCCAAAAGAATTTGCAGCTTCTCTGTGCAACCCTTCTAATACTAAATTATCTGCAGAGTGAAAACGTGCAGTGCTGAATTCAAAAACAGGTGGTTGGATTGATACAAACAAAACTTTTGTTCAGAAAGTGCTCATTCTACTTGACAGATGTTTTCTGAAATAAGCAGAGGTTCACAAAATTTCCATGGATTGAAGACTTGATCCTTGAAAAACTCTCATTCCAAAGTCCTGAATAGGATCTTAGTTTTCTGGATTTCACAGTGCTGAAAGTATCAGCTCAGCCGCAGCTTCAAGGTTGCTTGATGTGAAACTAGACATGAGAAAAGGGGAAGTGGTATCAACTCATAGTCAGGACTCTGGGTTGGAATTGTGGAACTGAGATAGCTCAGCCCTGTTCCTGGGCAGGATGGATAGTTTTGATGAAATCTTTGTGGTCTTCTACAGTGGCTCAGTTTCTGTTACTGACCTTCGCTTTCAAAAACTGTTAGCACTCCATGTCTCATTGGTAATCTGATATTTGTGAGGTTGCCCCAAAGAAAAAGCCATAAAAATCATTTAAAAATAAATAAATCATGTCAAAAGGGAACAGTTTCAGATTGTGAATGAGCTATTCCTATTAAAAATGAGCAAAATGTGCAGTCATGCCTAGCTTATTTTTGAGAGGCTTGTGCCTGCCTCTCTTGATGGCTGTAAGGCATAATGGTAAAACATTGACACTTACAAACCAATTCTGTGCTTCGATTTCATTGCTAAAGAGTCAGTTTTGCTCAGGGCACATTGAGATAAGACGTAATGAAAGTAGTAGTAATTTAGTACATATTTCAATAAACTCTTCCCTCACACACATCCAGACCTTACTGCTAGGATACAACATTGGAAGACTATGGTTATGGAGGAGATTTACTTAGACTGTCAAATGATAAAAAGACTCAGCTTTGGCAAAGAATGGATTGCACGTCCAACTGTACAAGTATTCCATCCATTAAAAAAAAAACACAAAACTTCCTTTTCAATGCATTTAAATAGATGGCAATATCCTTCCTGATAGTATCTCTCAAGGTGGAGACTCTGATCCCTAAGGCTATAACTAACAACAGAAGCCCTGTAAACCCTGTGCTTCTGGAACTGCAATTTTTTTCTGGAAATCAAACAGTTTTCCCCTGAAATGCCTCTGCCTTGCAGAGAACATTGTATGGTTGCCTTGCTCTTCCTGAAGAGCAGGTGGAAGGAAGAGAGCTTGTTAAAAATCTTACCTAAGGAAACCAGATGTGCAAGAAAATGTTTGTCATAGAGGTGTTCAACAAGGGATGACTTATCTACCAAGAGCACCTGAACTTCTTCATGAAGGTCAAACAGACTCCAGAGTGCCTTTCCATGGAGAGCCATCTGAGTTGGGTTTGCAGCAGCAGCTGATGATGATTAGTTTCATTTTATCACATAGAATGGCTAAACATCAGAATTTAACACATGTACATTCATTAAGTTCATTTTGATTCACTGAGTATTTTATGTAGCAGTGCTGGCAGTTATTTTGTTATCAGTGCTTCTGAATGATCAATGATCTTAAAAAGTATTGCATTGGATGACACTTTCTTACTTCCTACTCTCTCTGACAAGACTGGCAGTCATCTTAAACATGGCAGTAGCTGTATCTCTACACTGTTATGCACTTGAGGTAATCCAGTATTTCACTACTCAAACTCCTTAAAAAATATATGGATTTCTTCACTAGTCATTCAACTACTTCCTCTAAAAATCTTGTGTCATTTATCCCTTCACATTCTGCTATAAATCTCAGCTGGTAGATAACTTAAACCATGTTTGAAATTCTTACTGATTCATTCATGGGCAGTAGAGACCATAATTTTCCTTTTTGTATGCAGCCTACTGTCTTGTCTTCTCTAAGTTCACTCTTCTATTGGGGAAGGTCTTATGCTTCATCTGCTTTGCTACACCTTTTTCCTGAAAAATGTTTCAAAAACATGTGTTACCACATTCATGATATGTATTTCTCCAAGTGCTGGGCCCTTCCTAACTATAATTGTACAGATTAGGAGACTCAAAGAATAATTTAAATTGAAAGGGCCCTTTTTAGTTCATATGCTCTAATCCCCAGCTCAAAGTGGGACCAATTTTGTTGTTACAGTAGGTTGCTTACAGCCTTGTACAATTAAATGTTTAATATCTCCAAGGACTCACTGGGCAAACTGTGTGTGTTTGGCCACCTTCATGGTGAAAAAATGTCTCCTTATATTTCACTGGAGTTTTCTAATTGCAGGTTGTGATCATTGTCTCTTGTCCTTCTGATGTGCACCTTTGAGAAGAGTCTGACTCCATCTTCTCTATAACTACTTGCTAGGTATTGGAGACAGCAATGAGGTCTCCCCTGAGCCTTCACTCAAGGTGGATAAACCAGTCTTCCCCAGCTTTTCCTCATTCATACATGCTGTTTTCCAGCCCCCAATCTGCTTGTTGGCCCTTCTGGACTTACACCAGAATGGCAAGGGCTTTCTTGTACCAGGGAGGCCAAAACTAGGCACAATCCTCCAGATACTTCACAGGTATCAAAGAGAGGGGAAAAAACACTTCCCTGCTGGCTACCCCCTTTCTATCACGGCCCCCTATACAACTGGCTTTCAGTGCTGCAAGGCCACACTTCTGACTCTCGTTCAGCCTGTTGTTCATCAATACCCCCACATATTTGACTGCAAAATCCCTGTACTGCTGTGTGTATGTAATGGCATCAAAGATATCTTTGAGAAGATTTATTTTTTTTTTTTTAGCATAGTAGACTTGTGTGGTTACAGATTTTCAAGGTTTGGTGGAAACATTGCCTTGGTCTGACTGTGCAGTCAGCTGCCTTACTTCCAAGTGCTTTTACAGTTCATAGAGTCTCACAGTATCATTAGTAAAAAAATGAAAACATAACACACTGAATCTGAGGTTTGTCAGAAACTTTGACAAGGCTCATAAATCTAGTCTTGATGCACCTTTAACTCTACTGTCTGTTTAGCAATTGTATTTTGTTTTGTGAAACTCCGTTTTTTAAATGTGAAGTTACAGTTCTATCGCTTCTTTCAATTACAAAATAAAATCCACTAGTTTCACAATAATAGTATGATGTTTAAATGCAAAACACAAGAATTGTGTTAAAGAACACAATGAACAGCATTCCTCTGAAAGAAGCAGTGTTCATAATGAAATTCACAGACATTAGTTTACATACAGCTAACAAACCAGAACCATTCTTAACTAGCCTGTCATTGCTCTAGTCTCTTCATGAAAACTGACCTCTACTTTCTACTTATTGCATTCTCCCTCCCTTACCACCTTCTCCCACATGAGGAAGAGGTTACTTGTTGGTCGAGAAAGTGCAAGTTACTCCAATGGAATACAAACCTCTGAGACGGAGGAGAATAGGAATCGATAACCACTTTCCTTTGTGACTAGGAGGACACTGTACACCCTCTTTACTAAAAGGGTGAAGAGACCTGTAAGTGCGCACAATTCTATTAATTGCCCCAGAACTTCACCTCACCAGTCAAATACTTCTTAGGAGAAAATAGATTATTAATAGTACTCCCTTCTCAGATGCCACTTCTTCAAATCAACAACCCCTCTGCTAGACCTCTGTCCACAACATGACTGTGCCATGGAAAAGCGTGTTCTGACATGGGGTGAGGTAGGAAACACCTTCTTATTCTTTCCATCCTTCCACACCATAATTTTGCTGTGAAATGAGGACAGGGCAACTGGGAAGAAAGCAACAAATCATATCTAATCTGGCACAACACTTCATCTCTTGCCTGAGAAGTGAGCTACACATCACCAGCTGGGGGTGTCAAGTTCAGTAGATAGGATTCTCAATTTACAGGCAGAACAGCTTGATTTAAGTCTGTTGGCTCATGACTTCAAAACGCAAATGAGTTACTGCAGGGTAACATGCTACTGCATAACAGCAGCTTCACAGTAGCTGTCTGAGTGTGTGTATATAGCTCACAGCAAATGTGAGATCATTTAAGATATCTCAGATCTCCTTCACGGTTCAGAACAATACCAGGAGATGCTGTTTCTGACTCTGTGCTTAGTACTTTTACTTGGAAAGCACAGATGCAGTTGCTAATTCTTCCTCCTACCTACTCTTGAGCAGGTCCGGGTATATTCCTGGATCTGAGAAATCAACTCATCTCCAAAAATAAAGTTCGCTTAATCTTGGAAGAAGACATATACTCATAGGATATATAAATCAAGGACCCTCAGAGAAATGCACATACATGCATTTACCCCAGATTTGGAATTCTCATGTCACTGATAGAGAAACAGTAAGTCAGAAGAACTGCAAGAGGATTTCATCATCATTTTCTTTTATCAGCAGAGTAGTCAATTTTATATCAATGCTGTGATAATAGCTCACTTAGCTCAAGCTTTGAGTTGGCTACATTTGCTTTTCTTTTCTTCCTCTTTTGCTTGCTGTTCAGGAGCATTAACACCAGGAGAAATACAGCACTCAGGTCTATAAACAGAGGTAAGAAAAAAGCTCAAAGAGTTAGCATGGGCTTGTTGAGTATTCTTAAAGGATTAGTATTATGCGAACAATTAATGGGTTCACTACAGAACAGAACTGATCCAAGGTTACATTCTGACACCATTGTTATTGGTTCTAGCAAATTATTGGATACTGAGGAAAGAATAGTAATTTGCAACAATTTACTTCTTATTGATGTTTTAAATTGTGTGTAACTCCTGCATAGAGAGAGCAATACACAAGGTAAGGAGGCACTAATTATTCCATTGCAGTCTCTTTAACAAAAATACCTTTTCTCATTGTAGAAGAAAGGACAAAAAAATTAAAAGTGGCTTTCTTTTGACAGAAACTTTATAGCATTAATATAGCTATGTGAACGGAAGAACTAAAAGGATCAAATAGATATGTTGATTCTTGCTCATCTGAGTATAAATACGGACTAACACCAATCTGCACTGGCTTCATGTGCTTTATTTTTTATATGTAACAGCTAATGAGTAGGCAGAATGGGTTACACTTTTCAGTTTCACCAGACTAGGGGTGAGAAAAAAGTTTATGTGTTAGAAAGGGCAGGCCAACGCAACCTGTCATGGTAAGTGTCTGCTACAGATGGATGAAGAAGCGTACAAAGCCTTCTTTAGACAACTGGGAGTAGCCTCATGATTGCAGGCTCTGGTATTCATGGGGAACCTTAAACACACCTTTGTCTTCTGGAAGGGCGATGTAGCTGGCTGGAAGCTGTCCAGGAGACCCCTCGAGTGTGTCAAAGACTCTTTTCTTGCTGCAGGTGATAGGTGTGCTAATGTTCATCAGATAATCTGCTGGATCTGTTATTCACAAACAAAGAAGATGTGAAGATAGAAGGTGACTTTGGCAGCAGTGAAGGTGAGATTGTAGACTTTAACATCCTGCGAGAATCTGCAAGCCAAATAATTGAAATACATGAAATCCAGGATCCAGTCTGGGTTTGTTGAGGGATCTGCTTGGCAGGATTCCATGAAAAACTGCTCTGGAGAGCAAAGGAGCCAGGACAGCCTGGTGATCTTCAAGGACAGTCTCCTCTGAGCACAAAAACAGTCTATCCTGATGTGCAGGAAGTTACACAAGTGCAGCAGAAGTCTGTCTGGATAAACAGGGAACTCTGAACTGACCTTAAATGCAAAAAAAAAAAAAAAAAAAAAAATAGAAAATGGGGACGGGGGAGTGCACAGAAGGTGGAAGCAGAGGAAGGCTGCCCAGAAGAAGTAGAGAGGGATTGCTCAAGCACACAGGGATGGAGTTAGAAAAGCTAAAGCTCAGCTGGAAATTAATCTAGAGAGAGATTCCAAGAGCATGAAAAAGAGCTTCTATAATTATATCACCAGCAAAATAAAACTAAGGAGAGTATGAGCACAGTGGTCCTCACTGCTCGGTGGAGCAGGGGACCTAGTGAGTGGAAAGGGCTGTGGATAAAGTCAAGGTACTGAAAGTCCTTCTTGCTTCAGTTATTACTGGTAAGATCTGTCTTCTGGTCTCTCAGGTCCAAAATCTCCAGACAGAAATACGAGCATATGCAGTATATAACTCCAGTACAGTGAGGCAAATCCCTTCAAGAGATGCAAAACCAACTGGGCATGAACATGCCAGCTGGGCAGTTTACACACAATGCATTGAATACTGTATGATCCACCAGATTTACAGCATGGCTGCAAAGGAACTGCATCACCACAGACCCGATAAGCTCAGTGCTTCAGGAAAACATTTGTTGCATATGACTATGCAAAATGAATTTGTTCAGCCTACCAAAAATCTTAAATAAACTTTGGCAAACTTACCTTTCAGTAGAAGGATGGGATTAATTTGCCCAAACGCAGACATCTAATATCATTTGAGATGTGTTAAGCTGTCCAAAATATCTACACTGGGTTGGCAGATATGACACCACTTTAGATAAACCTATGTCCTTTCAAAGGTCAGACTGAATACTGGAGGGACTCTAAAATTACACTAGATATCATTTAAGCAGTTTAGGTAAATGAATCCAGCCCTTTTGTACTTCGCTTTCAAGCCAAAAGACATGGGCTCAGCTCTGCCAGCTTCACATTACTGTAGCAGGAATATTACAATACTATCTTTCTGGTTTCCTTAAACTGTAATTGGAGATACACATTAGGAACATTACTGTCAATAAGTACTACTAAGATAAAAATAAAAAAAACATTCGGAAAAAACTTTACCCCTAAGGGTCTTTCTCACCAAGTCAACCAGCTGCCAATTTTGAAAGAATTCTTCAATATGCATTTTTGCTATCTCTTCAAGCATAGCTATTTTCTTTAGGAATACTTGCCACCTTATCTACTTTCCAAGTCCAAAAGTAATCCACTTGAAAATGCGGATGTTATACCTTTGAGGTCTTATGTGACTAGTTCCAAGTTGTAACATGCTTACATTGTGCCTTTGCAAGCACCCTGAGCTACACATGAAAAACTAGGCTCTGCATTAGACGAATGCTCCAGTGCTATATTTGAGAATGAGACATCTGTGGAGGAATTACAGGCTTTTTTTTGATGTTGAATTTTTAAGCTCTTGTTTCCAGGGCTTTAAAAAATGTGTTTCAGCACCTGGATGTGAGATATCTTTTGAAATCCAGGAAGGATCTTGTTACCTGCTAGGCTTAATTTAAGAATCTGGGGACATCATTAAGGGAAAATCTGTTTTCTTGTTCATCTGTGCACCAACTTTCAGTAATTTCATCAAAAGCAGCTGCCACTTTTTATGAGCACTTATTTCCCAAGCCTGCAAAACATTTCTGATCTTTGGCCTCTGCTTTAAGAGGACTCTGTATCTACCAATCTATATCTTTCCACTCCTTTCTGAAGGCTTACTTGTTTTCTGGTATCAAAGATTTGGCGGTAATGAAACTCGGGAAAAATCAGATCATGCCAGTTCAGGATGTCTTGTCTTTTATAAGAGTAAACAGCAAAAGAATGCTTCTGCCTCCAGCTACATTGAAAATAAACGCAATCAAGTCCACTTGGAAAGAGCTGATGTTAAATACCTCTCTTATTCTTCAAGCTTTCCATGCTCAAAGGGTTAATGGCACCAAAAGCTGTAGGTAACTGCTAAACATCTTGCTTTCAACAGGAAAATAGGAGAAATAAAGGCTACTACTCTGTTCTTTGGATTCTGCGCCCCCCCCCCC
>NW_010973400.1:1316304-1397156 GCF_000737465.1 Haliaeetus leucocephalus
GGTTTTTCTGATCCAGGTTCGGAATTAGAGTTCTTCCTTTACTCGCAGCATCTTTGACTTTCTTATCCAGCATAATCTTGTCCAAATGAGACTTACCCCCTGGGGTGGGTACTCACACCAGAATATTGTTAACTTGTTCAGATACAGTTTATCTGGATAATGTACACAAGATGACATTGCTCTCAGAGGACTTAAAAATATTTAGCAAGCTAGCAAGAATGTTAAAGAAAAAAAACAGAAACCACAGTGGAGATGGTTCCGCTATAAAACATGTTTTAAGGCAGATTCTTTTTTTCACCTGGATCAGAAAAACCTACTGTGAAGTGCATTAGTGAAAATACAGAAGCATCCATGTAAGCTTGCTTTCAATTGCAATACATGGAAAACATATATTACTGTGATTGTTTAGTAAAGTCTTAACTATTTACTTAAGTGAAAGGAGGAAACATTTTTAATGTCTAAGAGAACCATGAGCAGATTCCTGATGGTAGGAAATGCACACTTGTCTTTTACTCTTCCCTGCCTCTCCACATATAGGAAAAAAAAAAAAAAAAAAAAAAAGAGTTACAGGACTCACAGCAGTATTTGATATGCAAAATCCTTCTTAGACTTGATTTACAAAGGTCCACGATTGTACTTTCAGAAGTACTTTTTGCATAGGACCAACTAACTCACTTTATGATGAATACTTTTCAATAAAACTTAAAAATTTTTGTATTAGCAAAGTTTAGGCTGGAGGGTGTCTTTTCAGATGGACTGTAGGAGTTAGATATTTGATTCACATTTAAAAATCAGCAACAAGGTCTCCTGTGAAAATGCCACTGTTAGAGCCAAATAATGACAAATGTGTCAACACAGACACATGTAAGGGTACAGCCAAGGGGATCTAAGCATGTTCATAATACTAAGAACATATTTAAGCACTTTTCTGAAATACAACAAAATTTTTACATGTTTTGCTCACTGCAAGGATTATAAGTTTCAGAAAATTTTGTAATATCTGAGGAATTCCCATGAAAAATGCAACTCACAGAAGTAACATCTAACTCAGGGTGATTTATTGGTGATTAACGAATTAGACAGGAGCTGTAAACAATGCAAAGTACCTCTGGAATATTGATACTACTTTTAAACACTGTATTGAAAGCTGAAAAAAAAACCAGCCCCACAAAACAGTTATACTAGCAGAACATAAGTTTAATGAAACCTCCTGTCTCAGCCAAAAGGATTGTGAGTTCAGTCAATTAGAAAATGTAAGACATGATGCACAAAAACCACAGGGTAACTGCTGAAGGAAATGATAGAGTTACTTTAAAAGAAAAAAAAAAGGAAAAAAACACCAAATCCTAAGCTCACCATCCTTTCTATAACATAATCATTAGGGGAACAAATACTGTTAGAAATATTATTGGTGAACACTATTGCAAAAGTGTTGCTGTAACATCATGTATATATGAAGATAGGTATACAAACTTCATGATATTAGCAAAAATTGCAGAGTTGCAAATTTGGTACTGTGGAGATGGGATTTAGAAGCGATGTTTTTTCCTTTCAGCTCAGCCCCACTGACCTTCGAGAAATCATTTCAGCTCACTGGTCTCTGCTTCTCAATCTATAAAATAGAAATACTGATATTTATCTTCCTTCATAAATCACTTGAGCATGAGTAGATGAAAAGTTCTTTATAACAGTTAAAGGTTATTTATTATGTTTACCCATGTCTGAGTTAAAGACTCCCTTCTTCGCAGAGCTAGAAGACTGAACATTTGGATCCCAGTTCTGGACAACTACTTGCAAACACACAGGCTAACATGTTGCATCCCATGATTTAAAGCACCTGTGCTTCTCAAGACCCAGTCCTCCTCAGAAAAAAAGTACAGACAACAGGACCAATACCTATAGAACTGTAAAGTACATCTATGCTGCACGTTTCACCAAGATGAAGAGATACAAGGTAGCTTGGGCATGGGAAGAATTTTCCTTGAGGTAGTAACACTGTTCATTTTTGCTCTAACTGAACTGAAATTGCTTTTAATTCAGACTAAAATATCCTATGCTGAGCACGCTAATTCCATGGCAAAAACTCTTCCAGCTTAAACACAGCAGAGTCTATCAGCTCAGTCTGCCATACTCTGACCACCCTGCTTGACTTCCATGGATAGCTCTTTGGAATTTTTCCTGTTTTCATGCCATTCTGCCCTTCACCTTTGAGTCGAGTACCAAAGCTTGCTATGGAAGTCACACACTAGTACGCAACCCCGGGCATCCCCAAACCAATTGCTGATCAACCTTGTACCAGATGGAATAATCTGAAACTTTTAAGAAATTTAACTTTTAACATAAAAGAAGTGTAATACTCTTTAGCATCTTTAGCCTTGTCTACATAACCATGCAGCAGCACTGTCCAGCTACTGGTGGCTACAAAGACTTAAGGGGTAGCAAGACCCTTTAGAATAATAACAGAAAAGGATTTTAATGTATGATTTTCCTATTATATAGTTAGAATATCAAGATTGCCCCAAAAGTCACTATAAAAAAAACCAAAAAGAGAGCTCAATAGCAACAAATTCCTGAAGGAATATTGTACTCTTTAGATAGCAAACAGCACAAGTTTTGTCAGCCTTTGACAGATTTAATTCATGTGACCAGCATTTTCACATGGCAGATGCTAAAATCTGTGATTTTCATATTGGCAGTCCTACAGTTCTTCTACAGCAGTCTTCTCATCTTGTATGTATTCTGCCCATACACATATATGGTTACATTTTTTCCCCTTGAGCCACTATAAGCTTTCTAGTCATTATCTAGACATATTAGGTTTGCCAATCTTTATTTTTCTTAATCCTCTAGTGAGGTGTGATCTAGTCATCTGGCTTTTGTTTGAGCATCCTCAAGATTTATTCAGCCCAAGTCTTTTGTATGAATTACCTGCAGGAGTTAGATAAGCAAGATGTATCTTTTTCATTGGTGCAGGGAAGTTTGAAAGTATATTCCTGACATAAAGCATTACTCATCGGTTAACAATATAAGAATTAGAAAAGTCATTAATATAGTTAATGATCCTTAATTACATAATGGAATGCCTGTTCCATGATTCTTTAAGTGTCTCAGCATTTCCATGCATTATTGATAGCCAATTAGGTACAGACGAAAGAGCTGGGAGAACTATTTGCAGCAAACAATTTATTTGATAAATTCAGCCTCCCTTTCTGTTTTTGAATTACCTATAAGCAGGCTTTGATTTTTACAAATGCCATTGTTACTCCAAGTAAATCTTTTAAGCAAGAGTCTCCCATCCGATGCTCTGATTGCAAACTACTTTAAGTACTAGTGCTTTCTAGGTGTGAGTTATTCTTATTTCTCTGAAACAATATTTGCCTCTTCTGTCTGGTATCATAATCTGTTCCTTCACTAGATGAATACTGAACTTAGACTCTTCCTGATTCCTCCTTCTCCTTCAAGACTGGACTCATTCAGCCAGGGCCAGCCATAGAGCTTGACCTTACACTAGATTTGTCCTCCAGGTTTCTTTATCCAAAACAGCATGAGAAACAGAAGGTGTTATCATCCTATAAAATAAGTAGAACACAGTTGTCCAACAGCCAGAATCCAAAGAATAGAAGTCATGGTTCTCCATCATTTGAATCCAATCAGAAGCTATACATTTTACCATTTAGTCTCCTATTGCCTGTCATGCCCCCCTCCATTAAGTTTTTAATTGCCTAGTTTACTTACGTATTAAATACAGACATCTTTCAATGATTTACAGCATCATGCATCCAGTTCTGTAAAAACTGTTTGGTGGTATCAATCTCATCATGTGCCAAATACGGTGTGTAGACTCACATTGATCCTTTGAGGGACTACAGAAGTCCTGTTTATTACTCTAAAAAGTGGTTGCTTATCAGTCATATAATTAAGTTTATACAACTTGCACAACTACAAAAATTAGAGCAAATATTTTTTAGGCTTTCAGAAGTTTGTTTTAGCCAAGAGGTATTTATCAGTTCAGCTTCAGTTGATGGAATTAAGCCCAACAAAATCACGTTTGACTGGGACAAACTGAACTTTCTTTTAAGGATATCCAGCTCTAGTAGACTGGGACCTAGCAAGTTCCTCCCTTCCTTTTCTGGCAGATGTGACTGCTATTCTTCCCAACTCCCGTGCAGTGTGTCAGAGCATGTATTCCCAGTAGGCAGATACACACACTGAAGACATGGCCAGTTGGGTTTTGAATATCTCCAAGGATGATGACTCCACATCTCTGAGCAACCTGTTCCATTGTTTGATGACTTGCACAGTAAAAAGAAAAAAGATTTTTCTTATGTTTAAACAAAGATTCTGTATTTAATTCTGTGCCCATTGCTTCCTGTCTTTTATTTAGGCACCACTGAGAAAAGTCTGGCTCCATCTTCTTTACTCCCCTCATCAGGTATTTACACACATTGGTAAGATCCCCCTCAGACTTCTCTGTTCAGGCTTAGAGCCCCAGCCCTCTCAGCCTCTCCTTGCATGTCAGATGTTTCAGTCCCTTGATCATTTTCATGGTCCTACTTTGGACTCGCTCCAGTATGTCCATCTCCCTCTTGTACTGGGAAGCCCCAAAATGGATGCAGCACTAGATGCCACCTCACCATTGCTGAGAAGAGAAGGATCACCTCCTTTGACCTGCTGGTGACGTCCCCCCTAACCCAGCCCGTTAGGCTGTTGGCCGCCTTTGCCACAAGAGTACACTGCTGGCTCACAGTCAACTTGTTGTCCCCCAGGCCCCCGTGGTCTTTTCTGCAAAGCCACATTCCAGTTTGTCGTTCCCATTTTTTCCTGGTGTAAGGGATTATTCATCCACAGATGCAGGACTTGGCATTTCCCCTTTATCAAATTCCACGAAATTCCTATCAGTGTTAAGGTATAATATTATACTAAAAGGATGAATAGAAACTCAAGCAGTGTCCTTCAGCAAGAGCTACATCCATAATCCGTCCTCTCTGCTTGAGATGAGCTGCAGCTTGCCTGGATGTTTGATCATTCACATTGTGTGGGTGGTGTCAACAGATTTGCATAGGCTGGTTGTGCTGGGAAGGCTCTTAAGCAGTCTGGGTGTTGGGTCCTTGTGGGGTCTGCTCATTCCAGTAACTTCAGAGAAATTAATCTAATACTGTTATGTTTAAAACAGTCTCTATGACTGTTTTCTGTAAAGCTTGGTTTAGGACTAAAGTATAGCTCATTCCTAATTCTGGTAGATAAAACCAGCTGATTTAAAGAGAAAATGTGAAAATGAATGAGTCTTTAAAAAACCAAGATATTTTCAGTTTTGTTCTCAAGTTACATATCAGCTATTCCATTTTTTAAAAAGTGTACCAGATTAACTACTAATGAATTAAAATTAGAATCATTTTTATGTTCCTGCAAGATCTCCTCCAAACTACTTGAGATGTGTTTAATAAAATTCTAAAAGTTATTGTAATATCTATGAAAAATACCTAAATAATACCCATGTCATCAACTATGAAGAAGAATGAATAAGAGAATTAAAAAAAAAGGACCTTAGGTGTATGTATTAAAATTTGTCCTTCAGAGATTTTCAAGAGCAGATCTGCTACTAAGTAACTCTGTAATATCCAACAAGCATTTCAGAATGAAGTATCTCACATTTCCTTCTCCATGAAGGCGAGTGATTGCAGCAGGCACAAAAAAATAGTGTTAATCAGAAGTCTATATCACAGAAACTTTAGCTATCTTCCCCCCTCCCCCTGCATCTTGAATAAACCCATTACTGCAGCTTGAAATTTCAAGTGACAGCTAATTTAAGTGTAGCTTCACCTTATGGTTTCCAAAAATTACAAACTACTGTTTAGATTTATTTGCTAAGTCATGTAGCAGAACATTGTGCAAGACTATCTCTAAACCTAGACTTTAAAAGAGAATATGGTTTTAATTGAGTGATTTTAATTCTTTGTCTGTTTTGTTTTGTTTCAGGGAGTGAACATAGCTCTGATATTCTATCAGAGCAACCGATGACTCCACTTACAAAATTCTTAAAAAGTTAAGATTTTGGTGCACTGTAATCTAAATGTTGTCTTATGAAGACATGGAAAATTCTGTGCTCTTGTCTTTCACAGGCAGGGACAAAAGAGAAGACACTCCAACATAGCCAAACCCTAAAAATTTTACAAAACATAACTCACCATACATTGCAATGGTTTAAAGCATGACAGAAGAGAACAAACCCGTCTCAGACAGTGTAGTAACCATTCAGCATAGACATTTAGACCTACTGAAAATAAGCCCTACTTACAAATCTGTTGAAGTCTCTGTACCCATTCTGTGAGTTGATGAGGTCATGAGAATTTGGTGAATACTGCTTTATCCCCTTTCAGGAAGGCGCATGTTGCTCTTCATAAACTAAGGGTGGGAAATAGAACTGCAACAGGGAGAGTAAGGTCCTGAGCAAACTGTGACGTATGTAATGTCAGCACCATTATCTTATTCAGTACACATGTTGTTGATTGACAGAGACCCAACATGTTGATTCATGCTATTTAATTGTTAAGTCAATGCCTAAAAAGGTTACTGCCATCCATGATGTGACTGTTGATGAGGTTCCTGACTTTGCATACATTACCAAGGTCAGGCTGGATGACTCTGTAAAACCATTATTGGTCCAGATGTCTTCTTTTGAATCTTAGCTCATCAAAATTTGAGAAATGGCTAAAGCAGTGATACTACAAGGCTTTTAATAGAGCAGACAAAGCAATAACAGAACGTGGAACTCAGCAAAGCTCGGACTTGAGGTAAGATGTGTGCTTTTAATGATAAAGAAAATTTATCCTAGGGGCAGACTGCACAGTAATAACTATCAGACTAACTCAACATACCATTGACAGTCCCAACAAAAGGCATTCTCAAAGCTGCCTCTTTTGTCCTGCATTGTCTACAATGCAGCACAAACTAAAACAATTGCAATCAATGAGCACAATGTATTCCAGTACCGGAATCGGAAAAAAAATGTTGCTTAGAATGAGATGCAATGATGTTATGTGTTTTTTTAATACAATTAGTGATCCTAGGAAAAACCCTCCTCTTCCCTTCTAGAAGTCTAGAAGCAATTACTAATATATAAGGCTTAAATTCAGCAATCCACTTTTTCTCTGCAAAATAACTGAGATCAGGACTAACGCAACAGTTGTGCACTACACCTTGATTTACCGAATTCAGGTGAGTGAATGTAAAGTTAAGAACCCAGATACTTGGTTTGACCTGGGAATTAATCATTTTGGAAAGTGGTCATTTGATTCCAGTTGTATTTAAGAGACAGGTCAAATGAAGGATTTAGGATAAATCTTCTTGATATAATGCTGGTTCATGGAGAGATATTAGAGCTAGTGCTAAACAAGCTATCTCAGGTATCAGAAGATATATATTCCTGTTAGGTCAAGGTCCCATCTGGGGTATATTATACTGCCTCACCACAGGTGCTTGATTGGTAGTTCTGGACCCTGGTGACATTAATTTGCATAAATCCTGCTTAATTTGCTTAAATTTTGCTTGAGGTACAGGTGTATGTAGAGTTAAGTGTTTTGTTGAACTGAGTAGATTTAAACATGTGCTTATACTATGTTGTTAATCCCCATGAAACATATTCATTAAAAAGCTTATGAACAATTAACTTTTTATTGAGTAAACAGTATCTGATACCATGCTACATTTGTGCACTGCACATGTATGTATCATAGTACATGATTGGTGACGGTTACCAGGAGACTGGGAAACTAGAAGAACAATCAATACCATAAAGTTGAGTATTATTTATTGCTAAGTGTTCTTATTGTCACTGTTGCATAACCTTTTTGCTGTATTTTTCTATCCTTTCTTGCTTGCCTTTTTTTTTTTCCCCCAAAGAAAATTCAAAAAGAAAGCCAGAAAGTTAAAGGACTGCCCGTGAAGTGGGGCTCTCCTGCGCTTATCCTTTTGCTCCGAGTCACTTCTGGGATCGTTGCTGTCCTTCTTACTGTAACCCTAGGTTTGACTGTGTTTACATAATTGTTCTAGCTTGTGAGCTTCATGGTCAATCCTAAGTCAGCTCAAACTTACCAAGATTTACTTGCTATGAAGCAGAAAGAGAATTTCAAAACCATGCAAGTAATATTTTGCCCTTTCGGGAGTGGTCGGCAATTCTTTTTTTCTATTGTACTTAATACTCAGAGAAGACAAATTAGTTCTATGGACTAGGCAATCTGTTCAGAAACTGTCAAAATGTCCATGTTCCTGAAGATATTCGGCCTTCCTGTTACCTGAAGAGTATTGGCCAACTGGTATTTTTCAGTTAAATCCTTAAGGCATTAAATTGCCTAGAGACACCACTGGGAGTCTCTTGAGAATGCAGCCCCACTGCTTGTATATACAGGGAACAGCTTAGAGCAGAAAAGTCCAGATAAACAGAGAGCAGTAGGAGGAAAAGATCCCTAAATTGCACTGCTGAATATATTTTCCTCTTCTTAAATTACAAATTCTATACGTTTGCTTCAAAATACATACTTGGCAAATTGCATGCCATTTCATGCTGGAAATAGCATTCAACACATAGAACCTGAGTGTGCATGTGCACCCAAATTCATGCAAGTAAATGTGAGGAAACTAATCTGCTTCAAAATGCTTTTATATATATATAATTTTTTTTAAGAGAATTCGGTGGAATATTTGGGGTTTTATATGAATGGCTGAAAAAAGTTCTATTCCACCCACAATATGAACTATTTTGATACCACTGTGTGGTTTCATGGGAGGTGATCTACTGGTGTATCCTCTTCTCATTTTCTATCAAAGTCCTCTAGTCTTCCTTGTAGGATATCTCACTCACGATACGCTATGGCGCTCTCACAATTTTTTGTTACTATAGTTCATCGTAGGTCACCACATTCATTTTGTGGACACAGGTAATGTAGGATATTTGAATCCAGAACTACCTGCCAGGAGGCACATTATAAGAAACAGAAGCAGCAGCGTATGAAATAACAAAATATTCTGGTGTTTTGATGGAAATCGCATATTTCACCATTTTATGCCAATTTAGCTTTCAACAAAAAAAGCAGACATTGATCACTAAGTACCCTTCTAATCAAAAGCTTTGCTTGGCATAATCACATCATTTCTGTTATTTTCTACAGGTCCTGTGACAGTAATATATATTTGTATGCCACAGGGCGTATATAGATGATAGTAATAATCAGTAGCAATAATCATGTTTCTGATTTCATCCAGTTTCATACTTTTCAAAGCCTACTGTTACCAGCTAGTTGAAATTCTGCAGCTGTGGCTTTAGAAATCCCCCATACAGATTAAATCTCACTATAAATTGACTTTGTATATGCATGAGTGTTATATTAAAATAAAAACGTTATTATTCATTTCAAAAACTAATCATTAAAAATGGTCAAATTAACAGGCAAATGCAAGTGAGATATTAGTAGTGAAAATATATTATCAATAGGTCATAATGAATAAACTTATGTGTTACCAATATACCCTCAAAATATTTCTGGCTGCCTCTTATCTTTGGCAGACTAAACTTCATGTCTCACAACCTGGACATTTCATTTCCCAAGGAGATTTAATGCTTGTGTGAAAGGTTCTGTCCTGACAGCAACCTTCAGGCACTGGCACAGACACTACCTGTGAGTTACAAAAATTTTGAGTAAAACCAGCATTATTACCCTTATATGCATCTGCTGGAGAAAAACCCCTTTTGAATAGGATTGCCCAACATATTCTGAGGGTTCTTCTTGCAGCCTGAAGGTGGATATAGCTGGAAATCAAAAGGGAAATATTTACAAATGTTCCTGCAAAACTGTAAATATATTCAACGTTGCTGTACTCAAAGCGTTGTGGTCAATTTAGCCCAGCCTCCATGCTGCAGCATTATACTAGCAGCACATTTGCAGAAAACAGATGTAAAAACTTCACAGGAAGACTTGAAGGGGCTGAGAAGACACGTAGGGAGGTATCGCATCTTCAGTGATATGGTTCGAACTGTAAAAGGCAAGAAGTCACAAGCTCCCCACTTTTCAGCTGAGATCCAGACCTCAGGATACTCAGTCACAGTATATCGTCTTTATTCTTTCTTCTTCCTTGTTTTGAGTTTCCTTTTCCTCTGTCAGAGTGCTCCTAAGTGCTTTGTTGATCCAAAGCTTTATTTTTTCTCTACACTTCTCAGTGATTTTTTTATTCCCAATTCAGTATTCCTATGACATATCTTAACCCTTTCTCTGCTGTAAATACATATAAAGCAGGTCAGAAAAACATAAGCAGAAAAACTTCATATCTCCATATTCATGCCAGCAATGTCTGTGTGCTTAGCAGTCTCACAAAGAGAAACCATGTCATAAGACTTGTCTAGCTTATTAGATTCAAATGACATTTCTCTAATTCCATTTTTTAATAATTAATCCATCAAGAAAAAAAAAGCATAAATCAAAATTTGAGATAATAATTTCTAAGGAAGATTATAAAGAGAGATGCAGCTTAAAAATATCAGGCTGTTCAGGGACTGTTTATGTACTGAAAGAGGCTAAATTTATCAAACACACTCTTTGCCATTATTTGTTCTAATTTAATTGGGATACGTAGGAATTAGTTTCTAGAGCACAAGCTGAGTCTAAGTTATGTCCTGTGCAAATTAAGCTGTAGTACCTATTTGTGTGGCTGTACAAGTCCAGAATTTTATTAACTTTCACCTTGTCTATGCTCTCCATCAGCAGTTCAAGAAATGGGATATTTATCAAATTTAGAGACCATTTGACCTTCTTCAAGTTAATACAAAATCAGATTGACCTATGGTTGCCAGCATCAAGAGCTAGTTCACTCATTAGATGACTTCTAGATAGGGATGGCCAAACGGTTTGACCTGAGATCACTGATGAGCTACATCCCATTAACCTCCAAAGAAAGAAGGAGAGACAAGAAAAGGAAAGAGAAATAGGGGACAAAAGAAGCTTCAAAGTAACAGCTGTGTTTGATAAAGAAAATAGCAGAAATATAGTATAATGGTTATATACTTGATCTGCTCAGCTAAGACAGCAGCCTGGGTATAAAGGGCTGCAAAAGCTTTATTATTTAGCTGTCCCAGCGAACTTTAGGGCAGCCACCTCCTAGTGACCACATTCTTGCCTTTCCACACCAGAAGTCAGCCTTGCTCTCCTCTGTGCATTAGGCAAGTCTTCCCAAAACAATAGACAAATGATCCGGGAGAGTATCTGTGTCACTAATTTCACTAACTCAAAAATGGTAAGCAGCTGATTCACATGAGGGATCTCAGGAATGTGATTTTTTTTTCTTTTTCTTTTTAGAGTCTTGCATCCAAATCTAACACATCAAATCTCACCTGATTTTATAGGAAGAGGACAAAAAGTGGGCTGTTTGAGTCAAGTCTGGTTGCAGGTGAAAGGCTAGCCATTCATCCAGAATGCTCCTTTTGTTTTTTTCTTTCTTTCTTTCTTTTTTTTTTCTTAATGTTCATGGTTAATAACAATGTCCCAGGATACTTTGTCACAGAGAAACTAAAGTTGATATGAATTCTGAAATAATTTGCATTAAACTTTTAAAGATAATTCCAAGGCCCACGCATGATTCATTCCACAAATATATGTCCAATAAATGAAATTATGAGGGGCTTCATCTATTATCAGATGTGGGACTTCTTCCACCACCTTTGAATTCAGGCCAGAGACAGAATCATCTGGCCTTCTAGAAAGACTGGAGTCCACGTGGGAATCGGTTTTATTAGTATCTTTATTGACACCAGTTAAAATACCACAAAAGAAGAAAGAGATGTCTTTCTGAATCACTTCCTTAAGTCACTTTTACTGTTCATTTTGACTGGTGACCTGTACATAGCTATATCAGCATACCTGGTGTTACCTTCTACCCCGGGCTGCCATCAGCCTTACTGCAGAAATGGTTGTCCTGGCTTGGGGGCATTTTCACTACCCCAGTACTCTCTTCTGAAAGTTACCATTGTGAAACGTGAACATCACTACAAACTCAGACGATGCAATCTAAACGGCCTCCTTCAGTTCTGTGTTGCGAACTGTGGAGAACCACAGTTGACGACGTTTGCTTCTGGCCATGTATTTGTCTCGGCCGGGGCGGGGAGGGCAGCCAGCTCCTGCCTATGCAGGAGAACAGCCGAGGGTAGAAATACCTTGAACTAGGAGAGCTCTGTCCATCTCTCTTGGAAAGAAACAGACTTTTAGAAGGTATTCAGATCTTCGCAGATGGGCTCAACCCACATTGGCTTCACTGTAAATAAGGAGCACATTCTATTTATTAGGCTCTTGGAAAAATGCTAGAATTCACCTTTCTGAAAAATTTCAAGATTTTCAGTTTGAACACATTGTTTTCATTAAAAGCAGGAGAAGAACCTCCAAATGAAAATAAGTCTAATGAAGAGATGGGCTTGTAATATTCTTTTTTATCTTACTAGTGGGAATTTGGGGTTCAAAACGTTACTTCTTTACCTTTTTGTTTTGATTTGTTAAGCCGTTGCTTTTACACAATAAAAACTTTGTCAAAATAATGCAAAACAAAACAGGTCTACTTTACTTCTACTTTATACATTCCCACTACATGTCTGTCTGCATACCTTGAAGGCTAAGTTGACAGTAAATTTGCCTAAATGCATTTTGTGTCAAACAGTGCTGCCAATGTCTGTGTGAGAGTGCTTTGAAGAGAATACTTAGGCGAAAAGAGAGAAAAGCCCCTCACTCTCAGTGCACAAAATGAATCCCTGAAGAATCCAGTAGGTCTCTGAATTAAGCTTTTTTCTGTTCTAGGTGGTGTGTTACTCTATTTTTAAATCTGTATAACCATTTTTTAATCACTATTGTCCATGAATTATAGCTTATATCATATTCGTACCCAAAGTGAATCAATAATGTGCAATAGATCTTTTTACCATTTATGCAATGAAACATTATAAAGATACATTCATGCTTCAAAATGTAAAACTATTTAATCAACTTAATTTATATTCAAATTAAGATAGAGATACTAATCTATGTTCATTGGTTCATATCATTATAGATCCTGTCAAATAAATAGGAAAATACATCCCCTGCTCCTGAGAACTTATAATGTCATTTAAGGAATTTTCAATCTAGGACCATATCACATTCCTTCATAGCTACTTCTGAGGAATGACTAGCTTAATTGTGCCTTTAGAATCTATAGAATGCTCCCAAATTCTTTATTATTTTTCAAATATGCCAAATCCCAACTTCTCCATTCAATTTTTATTTTCTATGTCCAGCCCAGTGACAAAGAACACCCAGCCACATTTTATGTGAAAATAAAAAGCCAGTTGTGTTCCTTGGCTGAATGCAGGACAAAATTAGAGATTCTTCAGGTCTCTGGCACCTGGCTGAAGAATGCTTATAAGGCTCTGTCCCCACATGGGAAAAGGGCAGGCTCTGGAAGATTTGGTATTCCTGCATCACCCCACCAAATAATGGCACTCTGGTCCTCAGTGAAAAACATATCATCATCTCACTGGACAGATCCCTTTCTCAGGTTCTATTTCAGGATCTTTACCTATAGGTTCAGGAATTTCAGAAGAATGAGCAATAGTCTGCAGGGCTGAGTCACAGGCTAGAGTCTTCCCAGATGATGCCCCACCAGTAGCCTTTGGTGGTTCATCTCCTTTCTCCTCAGCTTCAGTCTCTCCAAAGCTCACTCTCCACCAAAGAGAAGTAATAATACCTTCTTCCCTTTGAAACATGGTTTCAGAAAGGCAAGCTACAGGCTGACTTCGTTTTTCTGAGTAGGTAAAAGCCCAGTTTGCCATTGTGCTATTGTAGAGGGGCTAATATTTCCCTTTAGTTTTAATTTATTTGGACCTGAGAGCTCAGCGATGCCATATCTTGACTAAATTAAGAAAGAATGCCTGTAATGAAAAGGTAATGTATTAAAACAAATGTTCTTATTCCTATATTATTCACTTTCTCACTAAACTATTACTGCACATTCATTCAATTACAGTTTAAGCCAATACTGTCAGATCATAATATCAATAACAACAGTATTTATTATTTCTGTTTATATTGGACTACCTCTTTATTTAAAATATATATATATATATTTAATGGGTAGTTGTTTTACTTCTCAGCAGAGACAATTCTACTATATACTGGTTTAGGAGATAAAACCTGTCCAAACTTCTGTAAAGATCAGGGTGTCTTAAGTTGGATTACTACTCTTGCAGACTGAGACCAGATAAACAAAGCCCTTATATAACTTCAGGGCTGTTGTGATCAATTTGCCTGGTGCACGACTCTGGGGACCATGCTGTTTTACCATCTTGATTGCAATGATAAATCCATCATTATATTCAGTGCAGTGGAAACAGCTCAGAGCCTTGCCATTTGTGGCAAATCTTTTCTATGGCAGGCTCATAGTAAATCAGTCTAACCTGAGCTGACAATGATTGATTCTGAACAAAATGTCATGAACAATCAAATCCTCTGTTTTCTTCTTTTAAAACTGAATAGATTTAACCCCCTAAATCTAACTAAATTCCAAATAAGAGAAAATGGGGAGGGGTTGTTTGGTTTTTGTTTCCTCCAATTGATAATTATGAAAAAAAGAGGAGATTTAATTCACATTTTAGAAGTCTAAAGTGTGTGGCAAACAATGCGCCTGTTATTTACAGTCATTAATCATTACTATCATTGAGAGTCAGAGAAACACATATTTTAATCCACATCAGAGTGCATGTGTGGGAAGGAGACAGGAAGATTTATTAGCTCTCGGAGGCAGGTATTGTTTCTTTCCTCTTGCTTGCTTAAACCCCTCCCTTAATGGAGCTGTGGTAATGATTGGAGTGTCTGAAAAATTTCGTAACACAGATGGCATCAATATGTTAACATGGCATTAGAATCATCCAATCAGCCTCCTGATATATCTTGGGTTGTTTTTTGTAGATTCACAAAAGCTGTTGGAAAGTACCCTGAACCATTAGGGTTGTTACAGGTAACCTAAAGTTCTCCCAGAAATCTGTGTTGGTCAAAATCTAACATTTGACTGAGTGTGGTTGAAACAAATCCTATACTCCATTGACAGAAAATGTACAGAAAAGAACAGAAAACTGTTTTGGCCCCAAAGTTAAACGTTCCAAAGGTGAGAATTAATTTTATCAGTTAAAATGGTTTTTTTGAGGGTTTATTTAGAAAATAATATACTTTCATTTTATCCCTTAAAGCAGACAAGTTTGTCTGGAGTGGATGCAGAACTTAAAAAAGACATGAGCAGATCTTTCTGCTTTACAATTTATGAAGGAAAAAAAAATGGTGTTAAAGAAAAATAGCTTTGGCTTTTGTGCGTACTGAATAGAAAATGAAAATGATATAGTCACTGAAATGATTACCTCATTTATTTGTTTATCTAGAATATTGGATGAAAGAAAGTAAAGGAATTGAAATTAAATGAATTGTAAGCATCTTTCAAATCTATTCTTTTTCTAATATACAGAGATCAGACACTTTGGAGAGGCAATCAGCTTCGACGTGAGGTAGAGCAAACAGAAGCATCTTCCAGCTGAGACAAAAGGCTTTGCAGAGCTCATGTGTTGTGAGGAGATGTGAAAAGAATAGCTTAAATTGACTATCAGATATTTTTATACTCTTTTGGAGGAGGGGGAATCTTTCAAATTTAGTATGTGAATATCATGCTTGTGAAACTGAAACACAAGCAGAACTTGCTATAGGTGCAGTATTATTCTTTGCACAGCCCTACTAATGCAACTATCTCTGACCTGAATTAAAGTAATTATTCCTATTCACTTTTTTTTTTAATCAGAATTGCTAGGGGAAAGGCAGTTCTGCTTCACAGAGGATTTAATTATATCATCAGATTTTGATATTCAAAACTTAGTTTAGTTTTGATTCAGAACAAATCCCCAAAATTCTCAGTGACAGGAATAGTCCAGGGGTTCTTAATACAAAGACAATCCACTCTGAGAGACTGAACCTGAGCTGCAGTTTCTGAAAGCCCTGGGATTTCTGGATTAGAGGCAATCTCCCTGCTTGGCTGCCTCAGTGACACAAAGCTTCATAGTCTGGTCTCTTCAGTAAAACCAACCAATAGCCACGTATATGAGTTTTCAAGAAACCGGGGATGTTTAGAAGATGCCTGTCAGGCAAGCTTCTTCTGCTTGATTTCTAAAATAACTGCTATTAAATTGAACTCCCTGTGGACTTTTCTGTGTCATTCCCAAGTAAAACCTTTTTTTGCTAGGGATTTTCCAATCAGCATTAATCACACCGTTATGACTATGCCTACATTATCAATGCAGCGCAAACAAGCATGGGTCTGTTGAGTGAGGCAGCTGGTGCTGAGGACCTACGTCCACACTGTCCAAGGAGTTTCGGGGAGTTTTATTTGGACTGGCTGTAGTCTGCCTGTGGACTGTAGTCTCCTTAGTCTGAAGCCCATTCCTGTTTCGTTTAATCCGAAAGGAGTGTCATTTCTGATTTCCTTTGTGAGAACCAAAGTGCGGTGAATACACTCCTAGTCTGAATGAAAATGCTGGGGTAAATATTCCATGTACAAAAGATTAGATCATGACTTGTAGTCTCACTGCCTGGGGATATCCTCCATGAGACAGGCTTGGCTGCTGTTCAACACCGTGCCCAATACCAACTTCCAGAATGATGCATAATACTTTAACTGGTGGCAGTGAAAGTTTTGCCTTCATCAGGAAGTTACTGTGAAGTAAATTCAAGTCTAAGTCATATGACACCATTATTGTAGCATGGATCCCCTTACAGAGTCAATTAGCAGATATTAACTAATCGAAGCGTTTTCACCTTAAATCCCAGCTACAGTGAACAAATCAGAAGCATCGGTCATGAGGAATTAAGTGGAACTTTGCATGTAGAAACTTGAATATAAGGATTTTTTTATATGAGGGGCAGTCAGGAAAAGCCATAAGGTAAACACAATGAAGTCACTCAAAGCTGACTTTGAGTTGTTCATATAGGATCTTAACATAGTTTGAAATCAAACTTCCAGTTAGTTCAGATGAGCTTTTCCACACATTCCTGGTAAGCAGCCTTTTTGTGGATAATTTGAGCAGGTCACTAGGATTCATTTTTTAAAAAAAAAACACAAAACAAACTAACCTGTTATTCATCAGGACTAAGTACAACCTGTTGCCAGAGAAGTCTAAAAGGTTAGCAGAATTAAAACAGATATTATAAATATGGACAGATAACAGAAGTAGCAGTATAATACCAAAAATTAAATCAGTCCATGAACAGCAAAGTCAGCAAAAACAGCACAACACTTTCTGAACTGACAAAACTGCTTGTAAGACCAAGCTTCAGACAAACTCACCCCATCCAAAGTTTGGTAGCATTCTTCTGGAAAGCTGTTCACTGTTTCTTCTGAAATACCTGGTGCCAGCCTCTGCTGATTACGCTACAGGAAAGTAAATGAGCAATGAGTCCACACATTGTATCAGTAAGAAGCACACATATATACATGAACTTATTTTGTATTTCTCTTCCAGTATCAACATAATCTTAACATTTTAAAAAAAATCTTTAGTTTATATTTCCAGAAATCTTTTTGTATCTGTCCATTGCTGAGATCATTAACTGCCTAAAAGTACACCTATATTAGCAAAATAAATAGGCTGAAGGCTAAGGCCCATGCAACAGTACCTGACTGTTCACCCTGGCCCAGTTTTGGACAGGATGAACAGGCAGACTTCCATTCAAAGTTGGGACAAGATCTGAGTTTGGCACAGATAGGACTATTCCAGCAGTGTTTGTGATGATAAAGATATTTTATTGTGCAGTTCAAGTTGTGCTGTTTCACTAGGCTTCACAGACAGAAAATATTGCCTTGCACATTTTATTATTTAAAGATTATAGGTATCTGAATTGCACTGAACCCCTTTTTTTCTGTAACAAATCTCAGCCTTTCTTAATTTTCTCAAACATATTACTCCCAGAATTGAAAAATCCATTACTGGCATAACTCTATGTATATGAACAGTCCCTCTGTTGACACGCATTGGCTTCAGTAGCTACATGTGTAACAGCAAAACATAGAAGCACCTAGGCTCAGGGACTACCCCACAATTATCTATACGGTCTGATTGTAAGTACTGTTGTAAGAGGACTCTAACATAGTCTTCGCTACCTAAAACTCTGAAACAATTTTTGGATGTGGATGAGTGAGTTTAGCCTTATGGATGTGAGTTATGGTTTCTTATTACAGTCAGAGTGATCCTTGGGCCATTTTATTTATTATTACAGAAGTAGCCAATGTAGTATAGCATAGATGTAGCTACACTGTCACAGAACAGTGCTAAACTGACTCACTGCAGCAATGCTTAGGATTAACTTACTCTCGAGCAGACTGGCAGTGTCTAAACTACATAGCACTTGTCCGTGGACCATCTCTGGGCTCCAGTGGTGCCTGTGTAGCCTTAAAATATAATTATGATTTTATACGCTTTTCAGTACAAAGTGTCAGAAATAACACGAGGCCTGTTTCAGCCCAGCAGCGCAATACTTTCGTTGCACAAAAGTAAATATAACCTCTAGGACATTGCATGACAGTGGATATTTGAAGGTGCAAAGGCTGTGGGGCTAATACTGAAGGATGATGTGGGGTGGAGAGCACCAGATCTGATGCAGTTTCATCCTCATTGCCTTGGAGAAGCAGTCTCTGGAGTCTGCAGTCAAAGACATCTTGGCTTCTTGGTGAGAGTTAGAACAATTAAGCAACATAAATCACCAGGGGTCAGAGACTGTCTCTGCTCCCTTGCAGTCTTTTATTTAGCAGCGTGGATTCACCCAGCATGGTTCCTATGACTGAAATACGCATACATGTTTTCAAGATTAGGAAAGTAGTGATTTATTATCTTTTCACATGCAATTGCCTGTAAGATGAACAAGAACAGCTGTTCAGTAGTGTAGAGCAGGAATACACAGTAGTTTGCTGCAGGGTAGGAAAGGAAGGAATTCCATAATTTGATTTGGTAGGGGAGCTTCTATCCACAGAACACAAGTGGCCAAATGCAGGTTTATTCAGGAAATCTTTGTCTCACTGTGAAAAGTGCTATTGTTCCTTAATTACTACCACGGATAGCCAAGTGCTTAATATTACATCTGGGCTGAAAGGCAGCATCCTCCAGAATCTCGCTGAGACTTTGCCTGTGTTCTGGCAGGGATGATGCAGGACCATCCCAGAATAACAGCACCCTCTTCTGCTCAGTCGTGGGGTTCTTGGTTTTTCCACTATCCATCACTGTCAGCTCCAATTACCGCAGTTTCTCAGATCCATCAGGCTCCAGCACAGTGTAGTGCACCACAGAGTGCTATAGGAAATGAAACCATCCCTGTAAATATAGGTTCCTTTCTTTTCACTGAACAGAGCATAAAACAAGACGCAAGTTCACATGCAAGCAGGAATTATATTCATGGAAGTGCAGAAGAGAAAGGATGGAGATGATTCCTGAGTCATCTTGTGTATCCCCTTGAACATGTAAATATTTTCCTCTACTCCCTACTGCCTCTAAGTTCTTTGTATTCAGCTTCACTTCAGTTGAACAGACCATGTCTGTTGGTTGGCTGTGCTGCTACAAAAATATTGTCAGTTGGCAACATATACACACTTGCCTTGGAGAGGACCCCATTCAGGAGACTGCATTATATTCAAAATCAGTTGCAGGCATAGGTAGACCTAGAATATATTGCATTTTAGGTGAGGCTTCCAATCACTGCTACCACATTTGCAACATCAAGCATTCAACAGTCAGTACATGTGAAAATTAAAGTTGCATGCATAAATCTGTCCTCTTTTAGATGTTCTTCAGGTCTCTGAATTGCCTACAAGCAATTGCATGTGAAAAGATAATAAATCACTCCCTGACTTTTACCTTAGGAAAAAAAAAAGTCCCTTTTAATAAGATGATCAAACCTGAAGGTTTGAAATTTGCACTTGAGGTTATATATGCACAAGCAGTCTTATTGTATAGACAACACAGTGAAGTCCTCAAGACTTGTTATGTTAAGACTTGGCAGGTTCTTTTGACAGAACAGCATTGCTTCATCCTGGCTGCTCCACATTAGAGATCACTTTCCAGATTGTGCAACTTTTAGATGAGGTATAATAAGAAGTGAGAAAGGCACAGATTTAAGAGAAGCAACTTAATGAAGAAAAGTAAAACTTGAACTTATGCTCTTGTCATTATCAGCCCAATCTCCCTTCCGTATGAACCCACAGTATTGTTTAAATGAGGAAAGAGCAGCTGGAAGGGAACCAGTTTTACATGATCCCATCTGGAGCTTCATCTTTGTGGCATACTTAAACGAGATGCTAGGTTGGTGCATGGGCAGGACTGATAGGATGCTGACGGATTTTAGCAGACAGCCTCTAGCAAGCTCTAGTGAGGAAAGCACAGATGGGGAATAGTCATTTTTTGGCAGCTTACAATTCAGCCAAACCTGAATGGACTGAAGACATGAAGAGAGTAAAAGGCATCTTCCTGACCCCAGGACTGTACTCACGCCAAATCTCAAGTTCCTTTTGCAAAACACGGAAGCATTCAACTATGTGAAAACACCAAATACAAATAATTGTATTTCTTTTTCAAGTTGGAAAACGTTAACCAGATTTTTATGTATGCTAAAGTTAAAGATAGATACCACTTTCCAAACAAGAAGTATGTGAAACCTTACTATTCCAGTCAAGTACCACATATTCCCATAAGCAGCTCAATGCCATCTCAGGAATTTGATGCCTTCCCAGAAATAACAAACAATTCAAAAGCTAGACCTCATATGGAGGAATCAATCTATTCTCACAATAGCTTGCAATGAGTCTTTATGAATCTCCTTTCACAATGCAAGGGCAGTGATTGCCAATGAAAAAAACTCATGTTAAAATGCAAGACTAAATGGCCAGAGAGAACAAGTATAGCTGCATATGCTGTTGAAATGAGTATCCACTGATTTTTTAAAACAGTCTTCTGTGTGAATACCAATGAAGCAAGTGAAAAGAACTTCCAGACAGGCATATTTTTCCTTTCTAATATTTTTTTAGAATGATATGAGAAACTAGAGGTCATAAATGAGCCTGCCCCTACCCTAAAAGGTTTAATACCCAAATAAACAGGAGGATAAAAAGAAGTACTATTAACTCTGTATTACAAAAGAGAAAAATGTCTAATTCTAAGAGATCCCAACAGCTACAGCTACTTCTTAGATACTCAACACTTCCAGACCAGTTCGTAAGTGATTTTTCTTTTTTTCCTCCAGAATCTGAAGTCAAATACTTGAAACCAGTTTCATGAATCCCTTATAAATATTTTAATCATGACACCATCCATTTACTCTTTAACGTTTTGCTTTTGGGCTTCTTGAGATAACAGAAATCACTTTTACTTTAAAAACAAAATGCAGAAAGCAAAACCCATTTGTATAATTACAACTCTGATCTCCCCTCCTTCTCCCAGACATAATCCCCCCTAGAAAACTCTCACTTAATGGGCCATTCCGGTAAACCCTTATAGCTCAAAGATTGCTGTGTTTAATAGAAGCCCGTAAGTGTTGGAATAGCAAAACTTGCAGCAAGATTCCCTAAAAGCTGTGGAAACTAACAAGCTTAATGGATTTTTAATGGTCCCTTTACAGACTTATGTAAGGGCAACGGAGGCAGTGGTGGTGGGAGGTTATGCTTGTGCATAATATTAAAAATATTTTGAATGCTCCATAGCAGCATCAATACCCAGTAGGACTACATTCTCATGGAAGGTTACATTAAGGGGTTTCTAACTGAATAGGGCAGATATTACATTCCTTTACCATGAGTGCAACTAATGTAATGCTCCTGGGAACACCACCGCACTCCTGTTGCATTAAGCACCCCCATATGATTAGTGGATTATAACAGAAAACAATTGTGGGCATGACATCTATGTCTAATATGGTAAGAACTCCAAATCACGTATTTGTATGCACATATGATGTTGAAAGCTGTTGTGACGTTAGTAAGACACTATAGAATCAAAAGTTCTGAGTTCAGAAAATTAGCAGTGACTCAAAAGGACAAGAAACTAAAAAGTAGAATGGATATCAGCTGGAGTTTGCAGTGTTATCTTTAACAGAAAAAGACTGGAAGAGAATTATGGGGGATACATCACAGTTTACAAGACCTGTATTCTGAAGAGGACGTGGAATATTTCAGGCATATATGACTTCAATCTATCCTTCTCTTGTTTTCAACCTCTTTTTTGTTGCTAAAACAATGGGCTAAATGTTATTCTCACAAAAAAATGATGTTAATTTAGAGTGGAATTATTTACTTGACTTCACTAGGTATATAGACATAACTGATGGCCAAACATGGTCCCTTGTGATGATAAGGCCATCTAGGCTTCGGCACATTATCACATTGGCAGGCAAACAGAATAGATCCTTTCCTGGTTTGCAGCTCTAGTTTTGTGATTGTTCTAAGCAAAAACCCTTAATCTGAACATCCACAGAATACCTGAAAAGAAGTATCTTCTCTTCTGTTGCAGTACATTTTTAAAGACCTGAAGTTTTGAAGCAATATTATCTTTAGTTTTCAAGGAAAAAAAAATATAATTTGCAACACAACTTCACTTCTCCCCTGCAAATGAACCATCACAAATTCAATACTCCTCATTTTTGAGAGTGTTCAGACAAGCAGAACTTTACAATTTAAAAAAAAAAAAATCCATGATTTTGGTGTTGGACATTCTTTTTTGTACCTTAGATTCCCCATAATCAAAGCTAGCATTAGTCCACTTACATTTTCCCAAAAGATGCCTCCTATTACCTGGAAATATTTTCTACTTTGACTTATACTTTAATTTGCATAAAATAGGTTGTATTAAGTCTGTCTACCTACCCTTTTGTAGGTTAAGTTTGCGTGGCGGATATGCTTCCTAAGAAGAAGGGGCATGAAGAGTGTGTTGCTCCATAGAGTTGAGTGTGTTGCTCTGTAGTGTTGAAGAGGATGAAAAGTGGCTTGCTGCTTTCAATGTCTCAACTCAGTCTGATCAACCATATATAATGTAAGCCTCTACAAAACAGTGTAGTCAAATCCATCCGTCTGCTGAGAGAAAAATCCTTAACAGTGGAATTTCACACAGTTTACAGATAGCTGCAACTTAGTCTTTGTATTCCTGAACCTCAGGAAGAGAAACAATCTCCAGGCCCTTTTTTCCAACATAGTAAGTGCTTTCCATCAACTCTAACATTATCGTCTTAAAGTTACAGACAGAACAAAGCCAAAGTTCCCTTCTTCATTCAAGTATATTGGATTTTTTATTATTATTATTACTCCTCCTTCCTCCCACTCTAAGTGTCCTAACTACTGATACTCAAGTTACCTCATATCATAGTAACAAGCATGAGCTAAAATCCTGTGCTTTCAGAGTGTTAAGAACAACTAGATTTTATTCTTACTGTCATAGCACTGGACGTCTGTGAGAGAAGACAGACATCTGTGTAATTATACTTTTTGTTCTCTTGAACAAAATTGCATACTCTATTTTTTGAACATCCTTACATAGTCATGCTACCAAGTTATCTTAGTTATGTTAGGCACGCATTTCTTTTCAGTTTGCCAGTCTAGGAGGTCTCAAAGTTCAATTGACTGACTGAGTCATCTACAATACAAGTTCCTCTGTCTGAACATATCACTCTCAGCTTCCATCAGCTCAGAGCGAGTCAATCCGTCGAATTTGGAACACATCTCCTCTTAAAACAGGCAATGATTTTTGACCGGATGAATCACAGCTTAAACTCCATAGACTGTATTGACTAGATCTGCACTGACTCTAAGCGGAGTCTAAACAATCGGTTCAGATGAAGACATCTACACAATGCAGTGGGTGTTTCCCACTCCCCCTCCTTCCCCTGCCCTGTGTTCTTTCCTTGCACAGTGGTGAAATCAAGTTGTCAAGGACTCAGTCTTACTTGCCATCCATCTGCAGGCATTAAAAAACACAAAGCATCCATTTTGGATCAGACCAAAGGTCCACCTAGCCCAGAACTTTGTCTTCAGGGATCAGAACTGGATGTCAGAAAAAATGGAAGACAAGACAGCATGTGCATGTGATACATCTCCACAGTATTCTCCCAGAGATCAGTAACTTTCAGCTCAAAGACCTTCTAAACCAGAGGTGAAGTCTCTGAATTTAAGAATCCCGAGGAATTTCTCTTCTATGAGTTTGTCCAACTGTGCCTTGAATGTATGTAAACTTTTAGCATCCTGTGATAGGAATTTCTACTACATCTCTGCATTCACTTGAAGACTGCCTTGAACCTGCCACTTGCTATCTTGTTTTAATGTTCATCTCTCTCTAGCTTTGTCCTGGAATACATAGTGAGTAACTGATCTTCTTTATGCCGTTTGTAACCGTACTGACCTCAGTCCCAGATCCCTCTCAGTCCCCTCAACTATCTCTTTTTTCCAGGCTCAAGACCAAACTTAATTATCTTCCAGCTTGCTTAGTTAGGTGTTCAATGCTTTTTAACAGCTTTGTTACCATTCTATGAACTTTGTAGAGTCTTGCTGTATAATTCTACAGAGGGCAGACCACAAGCCATATCTATATAGGGACATGCCATTATCTAGTGTCAGTATACATTATATTATTACCGACATTGATAACTGACATTATACAGTAACTTATACGTCATCATACATTCTCTGTTTTGTTCTCTATTCTACTCCTAATAATTCCTAGTATTCCAAATGGGTTTTGATCATTAAGGAGAGTAGAGGTGATAATTTCAAAGGAAAACCTATTATAACACCAAGATTTCATTCCTGAGTGGCAATGATCAGCTCAGAGACCCTCATTCCTCAAGTAAAGATTAAATTACTTTTCCCATGTGCGTGACTTTTTAAATTTGTATCTATTGAACCGTGTCTGCCATATTAATGCCCAGATACTAAGTCTTGTAACATCTTTGTACCATTTTTTTCATTTTGCTCTCAAACACATTATTTCCATCCCTCAAGGATTTACAGTCTTGGTTGTTTTACACCAGAACAGCACCTCAGTCACTGCAGAGACCTCAGAGCTATTAGTCATGTTTTCTTCAAAACTTCGTCTACACAGCCACACCATCCCATCAAAAATGCATTTCCTCTTCCTGTGAAACTCTTCAGGTTCTTAATACAATCCAAACTGCAGTGTGAAGAAGCTGTAAGCAAGCCTATGCCATGAGCTGAAGAGAAAGCTTCAGAGCAGGCTTAAACACATCAAGCCCCATAAACCATGCTTGAGCTGAAAAACTGTATACCCCATCTCTTGGAAGAGCAAAGGAACTAGGGTGTCCCTTGTCCTTCACTCCATGTGCCTGGTCCACACTCCTCTCGTGAAGAACAACCTGCCCTTGTGCCAGCTGAGGAGGGTATTTAGGAGCTCTCAAAGATCTTAATCCTCCCTGCTGGCATATTTACTTTTAAACTGCTTGTGTAGTAGGTGAATTTGGATTTGAGGAAGAGTTACAACTCGTGTAATAGAACAACAGGCAGAGCCAGTGTCTCCCAATGGGAATGTTAAATGTGAACTGTGCAAATTCATGTTGTTATATTGAGTGTATACACAGAAGATGAAAGACTGTAATTTTTTTTTTCCTACTATTAAGTACACTCATGTTGTCAGCTCTTAAACTCATTAACTCCAGGACATTTAAGTTCTGCCAGTTTCATTCCTGATCCTACTGAGAGTTTTTTATTTCTTATAAATTAACTCATCCTCAATTGCTTTGATCCCCTGAATTCCCAGTCAGTTCATTCCCTGATGAGACCAGAGGCTGAACTTGTTTCCACTTGAAAATGAGCATATACGCACACATACATATACACACACAGTGTAAGTGTAACTTGTAACTTTTCCAGTTCATTATTTACCCATATATTTAGTTTTCATGTTCCCTTCGGGGAGTAAGTTCCCTAAAGTGCAAAGTTTTAATCATAAGGCTTGTGGCTTTTTGCTCAGTGCCAAAAGCACTGTTTCTAATAGCGTTTTGGCTCCACTTATGTATCCAAAGGTCTACTGCTGTGGGGGAAGAAAGAAATACTGCTTTCCAATAACACTGCCCAGCGTAGCACGTATCTTTGTAAACACTGGAAAGGAGAAAGGCTGCCCAGAACGCAGCTACCCCCTGCTCCACCATGCACAGGGTGATAGAGTATAACTCTGTGTCCCTTGTTCAACTTAGAATTAATGATACATTTACTTTTTGGTTGATAGCTTAGACATTTTCTGCTGCAGTTTTGTCTGTTCTTGCTTTGAAAAAAACATCTGAACTAATGATGCTGCTGGCATTCTTTCTGTCCATGCTGTGCAAACTCTCCCTCCACTTGCAAACTCTCACAAAACAGTGTAAAATATTGCAGTTCTTGTACCTTTTCAAAATCTTCAGTGCTTTGCATCTCTATATGCCATTTAGTGGGGATTCTGACTTTGAACTCTGCATGATTTTCCGTGACTTTCTGTCTTTGATTTTATTTTTTTCTTTTCCTGCAGTATTTTTGATTCTCTTGCAGAACATCAGCACTGCTAGAGCCTTGTCTCTCCTCCATGGAGTCAGTGGTAGCATATTTTTCTGGGCAAATTCCAATTGCTTTGTCAAGAGCCTGTTCTAACTTCCCAGGTTTATCTGTGTGTGTATTTTGTTCAAAATATCATCTTGTCTCTAGTCTCTTATCAAGCTTATTTCATCTTCCCCCACCAAAATGAAGAGGCTGGTTCTTCCACCCAGATAAGCCAGAAGATGACCTCATCTTTTTTGTCCACTCTGACAACGTCACTCATGTTTTATTTTCACACAAGTGTCAGTGCTTTTCTAATTTCTATGGTTTCACAGTCAGTCACCTCTGCATGACTGTCGTGGTTTAACCCCAGCCAGCAACTAAGCACCACGCAGCCGCTCACTCACTCCCCCCCCTCTCCCCCCAGTGGGATGGGGGAGAAAATCGGGAAAAGAAGTAAAACTTGTGGGTTGAGGTAAGAACCGTTTAATAGAACAGAAAAGAAGAAACTAATAATGATAATGATAACACTAATAAAATGACAACAGCAATAATAAAAGGATTGGAATGTACAAATGATGCGCAGGGCAATTGCTCACCACCCGCTGATCGACACCCAGCTAGTCCCTGAGCGGCGATCCCCCACCCCCCGTCCCCCCAGTTCCTATACTGGATGTGACGTCCCATGGTATGGAATACACCGTTGGCCAGTTTGGGTCAGCTGCCCTGGCTGTGTCCCCTCCCAACTTCTTATGCCCCTCCAGCCTTCTTGCTGGCTGGGCATCAGAAGCTGAAAAATCCTTGACATTAGTCTAAAGTCTACTTAGCAACAACTGAAAACATCAGTGTTATCAACATTCTTCTCATACTGAACTCAAAACATAGCACCGTACCAGCTACTAGGAAGACAGTTAACTCTATCCCAGCTGAAACCAGGACAATGACTAAACTGAAAATTACTCAAAAATGTGAATGCTCCAGCCTAGGCTATTTTCAGAAATAAAATTACTTTACGGTTGTCTTTTTTTGTGTGTGTAGTGTATATTTGTTGTACATTTGCTTGACTTTTTAATGTAAAAATTAAAGTTCTTCTGTAGTAAAACATGTATTTTTGTTGCCATTTCCCATTTGACCTCCCCATTTCCACTGTTTCAGGCCTGAGGGGTTTAGTTACTTCATTCATTAACTTTCTTATCTCTGTTTTTTTCTTGAGGTGGTGCTCAACAGAGAAAGCTAAAGGAAGTGTGGTGCAAGAGGGGCACCCACCCTCTGCATTTCTCTGGGATAGGGCAGCCTGGCAGAGGAGCAAATATTCTGCATTATCCTGCTGTCCCCTTCCAGCAGCTTCTACAGCCGACAGAAAGGCTGAGCAGTCAGCAGTGATACACCAGCTAGCACAACGGCCCTAAAGGGCTCACGTCACTCAGATTTTCTCTTGTGGTTGCCCTGTTTTCCTTGCTCTTGTTGATACACAAAACTCTCTGAACCATTTCTTGTGACCACTCCAACTACATCGTACTCATCCATCTTCGGCTTTGTTGTCTGGGGGTTTGCAGTTGAATGGGTGAAGCCAGGGTTGGGGAGAGCCTCCGGGGAGGCTCCAGGCACGGTGGAACCATCCCAGACCAGAAGTGCTTCCAAACAGCTTTGATGCAGCAGCACTGTCGCGGAGAATCACACAGTCAAATTAAACAGGTGTTAAACTCAACAACATTTATTCATCAGTCAAAATCATTTAAAACTCCAACAAATGTTAGTAAACACAGGTTCAATGATGTAAGGGGAAATTAATACTGCACAACCAACTTAAGAATTCTGAAGCTTTACAAATGATAACTCAAAATGCACATATTGCCCACCTAAAAGATGAGGGGCTGTCAACCTGCAGGAGTCATCTTGGGCGACCTCCCAACCCACGGGGAGAGTCCCTGACCGCAGACCCGCTGCTCTGAGGAGGACCGACTCAATTTGCCCTCTGGTGGGGCTCCATTTATACTCTAGTGGAATCTGATCTGTGGGCATATATGGTCAGTGGTCTAGAAACTTCTCTCAACCGAGGAATTTCATTGTCTGAGGGCCATGTCTGTCAACCAAAAGGCCTTGCCTTTCCTATCCCCCAACCAAGGTGTGTACGTGACCACAGTCACCACGGGCCTGGGTGGCTCAACCACCCCAAACTGCGGCTTCTAATTTTAACTCTTTCCCTTCAGCAGTCAAAAAGTTCGGGTATCCATCAGGCCGTGTGTACCTGCCACAATCACTTGGAGCTAACTGACAAACAGCTTTGTCACTTCGGCTTGTTCCTGCTTTCACTTCAGAGGTCTATTTCCTCAAATGCCCAATTTGCATGCATGCTAGTTCAGTCTTTAGTTCCCTTCTGAAGCCAGCCAGTTCCAAGAAGAAACCAAGACACGCTGACAAGATCACTGTGACATTCATTCCAAATCAACAGCATGGAGGTGTATCACATCAGTGTTGTTTTTCTCCAACAGTGACAGTCTTCTAACAGCATCTGATCCAGCTCTGTCCTCGGTTTCTTCTCTGCACCCTTGTAACGGCAAGAGGCACACAACATAATGCTGCAAAAGCACTGCCTGATGAGCTCTGACATAACCTTTTCATTCTTTTTGTCTCTTTGTACTGAAACAGAGAGATAAGCAGGGCCCAGAAGATAATGAGTATGTGTCAGAGCTACAAGAAAACCAAAATGCTCCAAAGGACACCAATACGGACGGTTGTGTGACACACTGATGTGACTGGTTTCACCTGGAGGGTGCTAGGACTGGGCAGGGAGGACAAGGACCAGCCCACATCAGCTAAGGTTTTCTGCACAGTGACGTAGTTTCCAACAGGTACCTCTGAGCAACAAACCTGTGAGTTGCTCAGTGACTGAAGAGAAGACAGAGTTATGCTTCCTCGCTGCCTGAATTTTAGGTGGCACTGTGTGGGAACACCTTAGCTGTAAAGATTATGCAGCTGTAACTCTGCATATTGTTTCTGGATATTTGAATTTTCATTTGTGAGGTTGGTAGTCCTGCGGTTTCAATGTGCAAAGCCAATTGGAAATTCTGTTATTACTGAAAATAGTTATTTAGTTTTCACGCCAATCTACTTCCCAGAGTAATACTGGAACAATCCTTTTGAATAAGCAGAAGCTTGTTCAGACTGAAACTGAATTTAATATTCACCTCAACTCTAGAAGAACAATCTGTGAAGTTGCCAGCAAAAGAAAAATGACTTTAATATTAGAAATTACTAATAACCAGAATCTTTAACTCCCTGTGTTTTCTAGTTTTATATTATTTTTAAGTATGGACCAAGGTAAAATCATCTTGAACAGATAATTCATATTACTGTATAGTTTTAAAAAAAAAAAAAGGAAAAATTGAAAGGGGAATACCCAAGTCATTTACATGACCGTTGTTTTTGTTTTCTCTAAAGTATGCACATGTTCTGAAACTTTAATTTATTTTTTAACCCATTCAGCAAAGGAAAAAATATTGAAATCTAAAGTTTTTCTAGATTGCGTAAAGTTTTCCTGCCCTCTCATGCTAAGTGTGACTCACCTGAACAAATGTAGGAATCCTTATTTAAATTAGTCACACCAGCTTCTGCTTATAATCAATAGAGGTAATTAAGTATTTCCAAGTCAAAATTTATTTCATCCTAAAGGACATGTCTACATTTGGTCAAATTAATTATGCCCTAAAAATATTTACATCTTGCCATTGACCACAGGAGACACAGACTGACTTGCACAGACATAGCCATCTAAATTATATCTTAGCTATATAAAGGCAGGTGCAACAAATTTAAACCTAGGCCCTAATTTCTCATATTGGACATCACACACAGGAGAAGTCATTAGACTGGGAAAAATGGACTGAATTACTTTCTTTCGAGGCAAATACAGGCAACGGAATAGGTTGTTGAGTAGTTTTAATCCATTATTACAGCTACTTATTTCTCAAAGAGAATGTTGAAAATGCCTGATCCATTAAAATGATTTTATATTTTTTAATTTTCTTTTTAGACCAAAGTCTAAACTTCTTCTGCCCAGTGTCAGTGAAATACATATATTTCACTTTAGAAAATAATTAAAAAATTGAGCCGATTATGAAGTAAGAGCCTGTTCGCCTGAGGTACAAAAAGAGTTTTTTCAGTGAGAACCTGTGGATCAGGAATGCATGATGCAACACATACACGATAATAGCAGCTCGAATGATTCTAAGCAACACAACTTGTTTCTTATCTGAACCATACAGCACACATTAAGCAAAAGTGTATATGGCATTTTTAGGGTTTATTATTGCAGATACTTTATTAAAAGTCTGAATAATATTCAAAACTAGTCACAAAGGAATAAAAAGGCACCCCTATAGCCATGTTCCACAAACATCCTCTTCAGGCCATTGGAAGAGAATTTATTTGCTATGCTGAATAAATCAATATATTTCAGAGACTGTATGGAAGACAGTTTAAATAGACATGATTGTCGTTAAAGGCCTTCTTCAGCATCCTTAACCCCCTAGTCCGTGCCTTTTCTGCAAGTAATTGACTTGCAGAAAGACGTAGCAAGTATGTACTTGAGCTGTGCTGTGGGATTTATACTCCTAATCCCACAGGTTCCCAGTTGACTATGGCACAGCTATTTTACTAGAGCAGTGAGTGACTACTGAGAAGACTGGTGGTGGAAGTGGTGATTTGCAGTTGAATATTGGTAGCAGCACACGTGAATTGCAATTATTATGTAGAAGTGAAGGTGGTCCTGCGATTTGCTCTTTGTGTATGTCTGGATGACTTCTTGAGCAAGCTGAATGTCTCATCATGCATGAGAAAAAAATTGGTTGCTAAGAGGGCTGTTACTCTGTGAGGCTCATCAAGACAAATTCAGCTGACAACCCAAGCTAACCTGGCTAAAGACCAGGGAAGAGACCTTTCAGAGTATCGTGAAGGGAGATCCAACACTACTCTACTTTCCTACTACAGAGAAGTCACCAACTGACCACTCAGAAACTGTATTTTTTTCTCTTTTTTTTTTCTTTCTTTTGTATTATCTTGACAGTGAGAGGCTTCTGGCATAGAATTTATGAAGTAAAAAGCTAAAATGAAGTGTTTAAGATTTATGTCCTACATCTCGTGCTGGCATCTAACACAAGAAAAAATGCATATGCAGTAAAACCTCACCAAACTATCATTAAGTGGGATATCCATCCCAGTGAGTCCCTCCAGGGAGTCCAGGCAGGAGCAAAAGACCAGGGATGAGCTGAAATGGAGCCCCTGAGCCCATGGGCAGGGGTTGGGCATGCCCCAGGTGGAGCTGGGTGGGGATCAGTAAGGCCCATTGATGCCCTCAGGGCCCTGATCAACAATCAGATGTACTTTTTTTCCTTGAAAAAAATACCGAGAGCAGATAGATGGTAGATCGTGTGTTTTGGTATTGATGTAAATGTTTTTTAAACTTCAGTTTCCCTGTATTTTGGAAAATATCTACCACCCACAAAATGTGTTTTCTTGCTCCACAAACCAAACAGGAACACCTTCTAGCGAGCAATCCATTTTCTAAGCACATGCTGAATGGATGGAGTTAAACATGCACATTAATGCTTTCTAAAACTAAAAGTATTTAACAGACTCAGTGATGCAGAAGAGTGCTCTACCCCGATTAGTCATAGCATTTTGATATAGACTATACTTTGAGCATAAAAGTAATAATATTTGACATACCAAGGCTATTCATGTGCTCATTTTGACTCCCTCCTTCACTATCCACTCTCTTTATAAACTCTGCGAATCTTTCTAAATCTATCAAATATATTATTTAAACTAACTAAAAATAAATTGAATCTAGGAGCCCAAATTATGAAGCTCTTAGTTCAGATACAGTTCTCCCTTTGCTTTCAGCCTTAGCAGGAAATAAAAAATCTAAAAGTCCTTGGATCTGCAAATGAGCTGACTTTGGCCTTGGGGTCTGTAACTCCCCATCTCCCACCTTTGCTGCTGGATTCTTAAAAGGTGATCCCACTTTCATGCAAAAGAAGAAAGGTTTCCATTCAAAGCAGATGAGGAAAGTCACAATTTTTATCAGTCTGATAAACAAGCTGAATTACAGTCAGACATATTTCCATCAGGATGTTTTGTTGGAAGTTCTGATGCATTTCCTTAAATCAATTCCAAATAGGAAACTGGTTAACTTTATAGATATTTTTAATTATATTCTATTCTGCTCTGTTCTATTCTATTTTCTATTTCATGTGGATTGAAAACTGGTGTAAGAGCTGGGAACTGGATTATCTGCTCTATGAGGAAAGGCTGAGAGAGCTGGGATTGTTGAGCCTAGACAGGAGAAGGCTTAGCAGGGATCTTAGGAGTGTGTATAAATTCCTGAAGGGAAGGTGCTAAAAGGACTGAGACAGGCTCTTTTCAGTGGCATCCAGTGACAGGACAAGGACAATGAAACATGGGAGGATCCCTCTGAACATCAGGGAGGGTGTCCTGTGAGGGTGACCAGGCAGCAGCACAGGTTGTCCAAAGAGGTTGCAGAGTCACCCTCCATCGAGGTATCGAAAAGCTCTCTGGATATGGTCTGGGCAACTGGCTCTGGGTGGCCCTTCTTGAGCAGAGGGGTCGGACAACATGACCTCCAGAGGTCCCTTCTGTGATTCTGTGGTTTAGTATTGCCATCAATACCTCATGCATGTCATGTCTGTACTTTTCAAGTCTTTGAAACTTTCACCACATTTTCAGAGTGGGATAGAGCAAAAAGAACTTCGCTGAAAAGAAGTTTTTCTCTTTCCTCTTTTCTGAAGGAACCCTTATTTGCTGTTGTTCTCCAGAGGGTGGGGAAAAGAAAAGAAAAGAAAAGAAAAGAAAAGAAAAGAAAAGAAAAGAAAAGAAAAGAAAAGAAAAGAAAAGAAAAGAAAAGAAAAGAAAAGAAAAGGCAACAAAATTAAATTATCAAAAATTATTGAATATGAAAATTATTAATTGAAAAAATATTAAAATTACTAAAAAGCATTTCCTAGTATCTAACACAAAAAACATTTCCTGACTCACTCCCTCAAGAATTAAGCAAATTAGTTTTTGTATCACAGACCCAGTAGACTTGAACAACAATAGATCACTGCAACCTTTTGCATATTTAACCACAGTTCTCACATGCCTCTCACAGTCCTCCTCTCTTTCTCCTACTCCCGTTCTCTCTTTTCTAGAATAAGCAAATCTAATTATTTAGAACATTTCCTCAGAGGTGATGTTTTCCAGCCTCTAATCATTCTTGTATGCCTCCTTTGGATTATCTGCAATTTATCTTTATCTTCCTGAAATGGACATGGTACCCTAGGTGCATCCTCTCCTAGCACTAGATAGTGAGCAATAATTACCTGGTTGTCTTCCTTCAACATTATTGTTCCTATACTGCAGGAGATTTGCCCTTTCTGCAATATCTTATTGATGATGTTGTATTCAGCTTGCAGTCCATTTTAGCTCCCTGATGCTTTTTTGCAGTGGTATTGCCTAGTCAGCTACTCCTTATTTTGTATGTGTGTAATTGATTTCACAAGGCATTTCACATTAGCTTTTTCTCGAATTTCATTTTGTCAATTTTGAAGAAATTCTCCAGTTGATCATTTTAAATGTTAATCCTGTGCTCCACCTAGCTTAAACCATTCTGACTTTGTCATTAACAAATTTCATAAAAGTAATCATTTCCATTACCTAAGGAATTAATATTTACCAAAAATATTTAACATGTTTCTTCAACCAGTGATTTAATATAGGAGGATTTAAGATAGACTTTGTTTCTTTCTGTTGATGTCTTATGCTATAGCATTGAAATTTCTACTCATGTCAAATGGTCCCCCAGAATGTTTGGACTTTCATGAATTTCAAAAACATTACAAATATTTTATTGACACTTATCCTAGAAGAACTAGTAAGCATCTAAAAATCCAAAGATGAAGCCTATACTAAGAGAAAACATGGACAGCATCTTTACCATATAGTCAGAAATCCAACCTGTGACCCAGGTAGTATTTTATACTTAGGTAGAAAAGTTCATGGATGGTATTCACTATGCCTAACAGGTAACTAATAGGCCTTTTTTTCTAAAGCAAATACCATGGCTTCCCATAGAGTAAATGGAGAAGATAAGTGTCTCAGAAGGCTTCTAAAAGGAAATCCAGTCCATCTAGGTTAGATACCTACATTAGGCAGTTTAGATCCCATCTTTATATGATTTTCCCAAAGGAAAATACTTTCGTATCTCTTCCCTTAGAAAATCATGTCTCCACTTATACCTGTATTGTGTTTGGAGAGAACTGAACTGATAGAAGATCAAATTACATGATAAATGTAACTGGTTAGAAATTGATACAATTCAGAAAAAAGTATGTTCACAAGCAATCTTTTCAAATAGTGTATGTTGTGGAGAATGGATTTAAGACTCTCAGCGAGACCCATATCACAGCTGCATTGTAACTGGAGTCTGTCCCACACCCCAGAAACAGAACACAAAGACACAGAGCATGGCTTCATATAGGATTCACACCAACAATACTAGACTAGTCACCCGAACCTAACAAATTCCCATTTTGTTTTGCGGACTTACCAGCTTTGGATTTACCTACCTTAGTCAACTTTGCACCATGCTCAAATCACACTGTACATGTGTCCCAAAAATGTAGTAGTGGGAGGATGAATTACTAAAGAAAATTTCCTTAACTGTGACTTGTATGATTTGGGAGTCAAGATCAACATTTCTGAGGATAAAATTCGCTTGAGGCAGGGGAGAAATACCTGCTTTATTGAAAGACAAGACATCTGAAGTATTGTCTTCTTTTGCCTCTCTTCATCCTAGGATGGCAGGAAGGGAAAGTGCAAGTTAAAATACCTTCTGATATTATTGGGGTGGTGGGGTATTGCTTTTCTGGAAAGCTCTGTGGAATGATTATTTTGTTTTTAGACACCTGTATCACGGAGCTTAAGACTATAATTGCAACATCACATGCAACCACAGTGCAACAAATAAAAATCAGAAGCAGCCACAGATCCTGAGGCTATGTCTTTATTTGTAAATAAAATGATCCAGGAACTACCCTCTGGTCTTCAGGGCAGAGTTTGCATACGTACAGCTGAATGTATGACAGGATTGTGATTTGAGACAGCCAGCATGGCTTCACCAAGGGCAAGTCTTGCCTGACCAACCTAGTGGCCTTCTATGATGGAGTGACTGCATCAGTGGACAAGGGAAGAGCTACAGATATTATCTATCTGGACTTCTGTAAGGCCTTTGACATGGTCCCCCACAACATCCTTCTCTCTAAATTGGAGAGATATGGGTTTGATGGGTGGACTGTTAGATGGATGAGGAATTGTTTGGATGGTCGCATCCAGAGAGAAGTGGTCAACAGCTCAATATCCAGATGGAGGTCAACGATGAGTGGTGTCCCTCAGGGGTCCGTACTGGGACCAGTACTGTTTAATATCTTCATCAATGACATAGACAGTGGGATTGAGTGCACCTTCAGCAAGTTTGCAGATGACACCAAGTTGAGTGGTGTGGTTGACACACCTGAGGGACAGGATGCCATCCTGAGGGACTGGACAAGCTTGAGAAGTGGGCCCATGTGAACTTCATGAGGTTCAACAAGGCTAAGTGCAAGGGCCTGCATGTGGGTCAGGGCAACCCCCAGTATCAATACAGTCTGAGGGATGAAGGGATTGAGAGCAGCCCTGCAGAGAAGGACTTGTGTGTACTGGTGGATGAAAAGCTGGACATGAGCTGCCAATGGGCGTTCACAGCCCAGAAGGCCAACTGTATCCTGGGCTGCATCAAAAGAAGCGTGGCCAGCAGGTCGAGGGAGGTGATTCTGCCCCTCTGCTCCGCTCTGGTGAGACACCACCTGGAGTACTGTGTCCAGGTCTAGAGTCATAAAATCATAGAATCATAGAATCATTTAGGTTAGAAAAGACATTCAAGGTCATCAAGTCCAACCATCAACCATGCCCACTAAACCATGTTCTGAAGTGCTCTGTCTACGTGCTTTTTGAATACCTTCAGGGATGGTGACTCAACCACTTCCCTGGGCAGCCTGTTCCGATACCTGACAATGCTTTCAGTAAAGAAATTTTTCCTAATATCCAAACTAAACCTCCCCTGCTGCAACTTGAGGCCATTTCCTCTTGTCCTATCTCCAGTCACCTGACAGAAGAGACCAGCACCCACCTCACTACAACCTCCTTTCAGGTAGTTGTAGAGAGCGATCAGGTCTCCCCTCAACCTCCTTTTCTCCAGGCTGAACAACCCCAGTTCCCTCAGCTGCTCCTCGTAAGACTTGTGCTCCAGGCCCCTCACCAACTTCCTCCACACAGGAAAGATATGGACCTGTTGGATTGAGTCCAGAGGAGGGCCATGAAGATGATCAGGGGGTGGAGCATCCCTCCAAAAAAATCACAAGTCCCCCAAAACAGGGAGCCTGAATCTATATTGCTTTGGGAACAGTCCCTGGCCCACACTGTCAACCAAACCATGCCTGAGCATGGACCAGGCTGAATGTGGCACACACCACGCTAATCTAACTCCAGTTATCCCAGCAAATGCAATATTGCCAGTTTTGTATAGACTCACTTTTTTCTTAACCTGTTTTGGCCTTTCTTTTAGCTTCTTGTCTGGAACAGCAATTTTTCTAAGGAGCTGTTGGCTATGCCTTCTTTGTTTCACTTGCTTACTTTTGCATGGTACAACTAGAATTTTTATATAGGTAATAGTGACAGGTACTTAGTCTGTGTAGAATGAAATAGTTATGACTTTAAATAATGGTCTCAAGCACAGGAACACAGGTCTGGTATAACAACAAAGGCTTCAAAAGTGGGTACAAAGGACGCACTGTAGAAGGCTACACGCTTGGGATGGTAACAAGATGGCAGTGGCTCATGCTGGAGATGCCAGTACTATGAAGAGCTTATCAGCTGTGAGTTAAAGAAATGGAGATCTGGGAGCTGGGGAAAACCAGCTTCAGTGGTAACAAAAAAGAACATGGGAAAAATATCTACCATATGTAAAATGCACCATGTATACTGAACTTGGCTTTATGTGTCAATGAAGAAAAAACATATTTGCAAACATACAGGAAATGACCTCCACTGGATCCTAGAGTGAGGAGGAGGAACCATCAACATCAACCATCACATGCCTCCAAAGAAAGGACTCGGGAGGCTGATGACTTGCCATACTCCTCTCCCCAGATGAAGCTGTAGACTTTAGGACTCAGAGTGGCAGCAGAGAGGTGATCATAACGACAGATAAAAAGGGCTAGATACTAAGAAGTGTATGTATAACAATTATAGCTGTCTTTTTTTTTTATTGAGACTTTTTCTGTAATGGTTTTATAGTCACTATTTTCTTTTTTCTTTCTTTTTCTACAGTAATTAGATCTGGACTAATAATAGTTCTTTGATTAGACTGTTAAGATTTCAATTAACAAAATCTTGGATTTAAATATAAGACATTTTCTTTCCTGCCCATAAGATTTGAGCGCAACACTAGCAATTAAACAGTAAGACGTTGATGGTCAGTGCTCAACTCCGTGCCCTGGACATGTCCAATTTACTAGCTAAGTTGTCTGAAAGGTCAGGTTAGTTCATCCCACTGTGTTTTGGCATCTGGAATCTGGCTGGAATGCACAGGTCACATCTCTGTGCTCCATCACCTAGAACATGAACGACATTAGGGCTGGAGCACAGACAGAGATAGGTGTCCTCCCATGGGGATTTCATCTCTGCAATAGTTACACTAGCTGCTTTGGAATGGAACAGTGACTGAAAAGCTGCAGGTCCTGGTCTGCCAGAAAAATCAATCTGCTTTAGAGTTGGGAACCTAGAAATGCCATTTATTTTCTGTGTTGGGACAAATCATACGCAATAAGGTGTATGAAAATACCAAAAAGCTACAAAGCTTGAAAAGCACTATACAAGCTGAGATGATTTAGACATAGGAGTAATAAGCAACTACTAAGGAATAATTAGCAACCACCACCAGGAGATAGATGGAAATAACAATGTCATATATGTAAGCACAAGAACCCCTAAGGACACCTACCAGTTACAACCCCTTATTGCAGGCAAACTGTTTCTTGGGCGTTTTGTGGGTTTTTTTCACACTAAGAAAGTTGCTGGCTGTGAGTGTCTTACCAGTAAAAGACACGTCTGTGACCCCATGCTCCCAAGAATGGAAGAAGTAAGATTTCTCAAATATTGATAGCCTTTTTCAGTATGATTAGAACAATACATTTACCAATGGCATCCTTCTCAGACACATCTGGACAGGTCTGACAGAAATTATTCAAAACAAATCAGCTAGAGGGAGCCATCAGGAGCAGGAAATTTCAGCCTGAGTTGTTAGAGCTAGATAAAGCTGCGTGTAGCTGAAAGTCTTCTAATAGAAAGTGTCACACTGCAACCAGTCCGAAATATACTACCTAAACATACTGCTCCATTCACTATCAAAAGCTTTTATATGTCTAATAACTACAAGGTTACTTTATGATTCAAGTTAAGTGGGATGAACTTAGGCCACACTACATTCTGCACTGTGGTCCTCATTCTGTTGGGGGTCATCTGGAACTATTGCACAATGAAATATAATTAAAAATTTGGAGAAGACTTTATAATGAATTCTGTTATTATGCTTGTCTAAGTTATGAATAAAGTCAAACACAGAAAAAAAAATTTAAAAAACCTCTTCAATAAGATAAAAAAGTTGTATTCATCGTGAACAAGCAACCCCAAAAATGAGCTGATGAAATGAGGCTCTGAACGGGGCCATTTTTAGCACAGAATGTTTTGAGCAAAAATAGAAAATCAAGTCTTTCATACTTTCTTCATATGTGGTTATTATCTTGTAAAGCACAGAAAGGAATGGGTCAGGAGCAGAAGTCTGGGCATCATTTAAACCCTTAGTTACAGGTTGAGTCAGATTCATGTCCCTAAAGTATTACTTTCCTGATCATAGTCTGAAAGGTGCTGTATAATGGAACATAACTGAGGTCATTGCTATCCACTTTCAGAGCGGTGTGATTGACACTGGCATTGTAAGCTTTCTTTAATTACAAGATTGCAGTCTCAGAGAACAAGCCCTTACCCCTAGCAAAAGAGAAATATGATTAGTTAATTCCACAGGAGAAACTAGGCTAGAATGCAAGAGAGCATGAAGAAAGACTACAGAAGTGGTCTACACAGGGAAAATAAGACATACAGAGAATGAATAAGGTGTCAGATACATGAGAGAGAAAAGAAAGAAGAGAGGTGGTTTTGAAACTTCAGACATCCCTATGTCAAGCTTACTTCACCCCTAGCATTTGGAAACTTAAGGATCAAATTTGCTGTCAGTATAAGTCTATTACCACTCCGCCAACCTGCATCAACACTACTGGGCCTTATGTACATTTTTTATATGAGCAGGCAATTCTGTAAATTGAGATTTACATCCGGTGTTTTCCAGCCATCCAGGAAAAGCATTTCACTTGCCCAGCTGTGGCCACTGAAGTAGATTTGACTTGTGTGGTACAGGTTTGCTTTATTGTCCCCCGGTGATGAAGGGCAGGGCTGCCCAGCACCACCCTTGGGCAGCACCAAACACATGCTTCTCAAAGCTGATTTTTCCTTTTTACATTTCTTGACCATCTTTTTCACTTCCCATGTGTGTCCTTTTCTCCACCCATGTCATTCCCAAATAGTTTTACTCCTACTATTCAGCTGGTTTAACCTCAAGCTAGGGAAAAATCAGAGACCTAGTCATCTGCCTGCAGCCCTAACATTATTTTTTTCTATACTAGGCTAACATTGAGATAAACATCAAAACATAAAAAAATATTTTGCAAACTATAGGTGTTATTATCCCAAATTCAGCAGAACACGTGCCTGCTTGGTACAGTGCTGCACCATGTTAGAGACTCCCTGAACATGAATGACTTCATGGCACAGGACAGCAGCCTACAAAGTTGCCCTTTTGGGTCCTGAAAACCTCAGTACAATTTTATATCTGCGCTAATTAGTTCTGCTTCACAGAGACCACGTTGTTCTCAGCCCCACAGCTAGATCAATCAGCTCTGCGACCATATATTGCACACATGGAAAGATGTGTTTCTACAGAAAAAAAAGATGAAGATGTTGTCATGAAGGGAAAACGAAAATTATTACATTATTAAAACAGATGATTATGATGATGATGATTATTAAATTATTGAAAGAATATTAAAACAAATATTTCCTTAAAAATCTTACAGTAAATGAATGCAGGATGTTATCAGCTATATGGGGAGGAGGAAGAAAGGGAAGAAAAAAAAGAGAAAAATAACCTTTTAATTTAGTAGCATAAATCCCAAATCAAAATTGTGCTTTAAAATTTCAACAGATAGACATGAATACATAATCTACTATGACCCTTTCAGAACATGATTAGTCATAACAGCATTAGTTCTTCTCATATTTAAGATTAAACAAACTTAAATGCTTGTATATTGTTTTATGTCAAAGTGAGGACAGCCCGTTTCTTATATAAATAATTGTATGGATTCACATGTGGAATCACAAATCAAGTGAAGACTTTTGTCTCTATCCCATGAGTCCTGTGATGTCAGTGGCATTACTGCTATAGTCAGATCTTCTCAGCATGGGTAAAAGTGGCAAACTGAGCCCTAATATCAACTTGAAAGAAATGGGAAAAGTGGCAGTTGGTTTAGAAATTTACTTTTTTGTTGATAAGCAAGAAAACCCACTTCTAAGCCCGTGTGAAAGTGATTTATTATCAAGTAAGCTGTCTATACAAGATCATTAGTTCCAGATGACATGCTACACATTAGCTGCATGTAAATGTGTGTATAGGAACTACTCCATTAGTTATAATGAACCAATCAGAAGGTGTTGAAAAGTAAATAAGTAAAAAGTCCACAAGAACGCAACTCCTCATAGCTCCCAGAAAGAGATAGTCTGAAAAGGAGACAGACATCTGCCATTTTCAGTGGGATTCTTGAAAACTAAAATATATATGGTTAGAATTTATATATTTGGAGATAATACTAGAAGACCTAATGGTCACTTTTGGCCTTAAATTCTATGTCTGTGACAAAAATTCAAAAGTATGTTACTTGTCAAGTTTACGAGGAATATCAGTCTCCCAAATGACTGAGGGGAGAGAAAATCATTGACCATCAATCCCAGAAAAAATTAAATTTTTTAGTCATCAGGTTGCACATGCAAAAATACCCTGGTCCTGATTCAGAAGGTCTTATTCATGGTTTCTAATCTATACACACAAATGAGAAGAGGTTTGAGAACAAAGGCAAGGCTGTAAATACCTGACACAAACCCATAGCCAGATTCTTATAAAATAAATGAACAGCGTGGGAAAGTGGAAGCACAGGAGACTGAAGAAATAAGATGGACAAGTATTTTTTTTGTAGCTGACGGTGGGTAAAACGCAGCTGAAAACTCAGCTACCACAACTGGTATCAACAAAGAGCGTGGTTTACATGTTTTACCATGTGAATTTTTGCAGCAGCTACTAAGTAGGACTGCTGAGCTGCACACCAGTGTGAAAAACGGGCACACTTTTTCATTTGATGGGGATGAATGAAACCTCCCAAACTGGCAACAAGGAACCATTCCTATTCTATGAGGAAAAACTGTTCAAAAGCAGCCCAACCCGCAGGGGTTTAATTTTGCTGGGTGTAAGGGAGGGAGAATTACAGCATCTGGCTGAAGAGCTTCTATACCACCTTTGCTCAGTCCAAAGCAAATTAAAAAAGCTGAGTTATAAACCCCGCAGATGGAAAAGGGGGCCACAGCAATGATATTCTCTTAAATACAGCCAAGTTGCTTGGGTGCCCCACATAACATAAATTGCCGAAGCACTTAAGTACTTACCTAGTTACAGTATGTGAAATTGGGTTTAATTTGACAACGCTGTAGCTCAGCATTGTTTGCCTTGCAATTATATACATTGATTAGACTTTGAACATAATGAGCTCTTGCCTGAAGGGGTCTGACAACAAAAGCAATATTTTATGAACTCAGGGCTGTAAGGTTGTAAAGCAAAAATTTTGCTTGAATACAGTCTCAAAGCAGGCTGTTTTAATAAGTTAATATTCTGAAGTCCTGTGGTTAGAAGATGCAAGGCTTCGTTATAACTTCTGGTTCCATAGAAGTAATGCAAATGTTATTTTTATTCTACATGCACATTAAACACATAATCCTCATTTCTGTTAAAACAACCCAGGTAGTAAACACTCCAAATGTATCTTGGGTTAATATGCACAAGATGGAAATTAAGTTACACTATAGCATACATTACAATAAAAACTAGTGAAGTGTGTAATTACTGTTACTATGCTGTATGTTACGGTATATATCGCTCAGTGTAGCCACAGCGGTAACCATCTTAGTGTCACTGTCTTAATTATAGCAGTTTTATTGTTATTATTATTGTCAGTCTTTAAGGTTTTACTAAATCCAAAGATCAAATCCAGCAAAGCACAGAAGCGTGTGCTTAATTTCAAGCAGGTGTGTAGTCTTATAGAAGCTAGTAGAATTACAAAAAATTTAAAAATACACCTTTTGGAATGAACGGGATTAGTTACACATCTCAAATTAATGACAGGCACACCAGGGATTCCTATTTCCTTCAGCAGAAATATTCAGTGAAGATTCTAAACCTGAGCACCTTGTTGACTACAGGTGATTTAATTTCCATTGAACCAGTCCTAACAAGTTATCTATAGTCTCCACGTCTCCAGTGTCTTTTGAGCAAGGCTGGAAAAGAAATATACCTGGTGCTGTCAACTGGAGAATCCAGATCTGAAGCCCTTTAGGTGTAGCATGCCTAACAGCCTGCCTCTATTGTTTATTTTAGCTGTTTCTGCTATATTTATTTTGCTATTCCTGCTGCCCTTCTCTGTATTCCTGTTGAACACCAGGGATTTGTTGACTCCCAATGTTTTTACCCAACTGAATTCAGATGAGTGGCTCTCTGCCAAGATCTGGGGTCACAGTGGTGGGATTCATATAGATATAGGGCTGGAATCACAAATGGATATATGTACCTGAGTCTAAAATTTCGAACCTCAAAAACACTTTAGCTGCTGCCTAATTCTAGGCGTCCCAAATGTCCCCACATCTTCAAACTTAATAATAATGTATTTTGTCTTTGAATAACTGAAAATCAGTATGATTCATAGGACATAGTACAGCTATGCAGATATCTTTCCTCATTCTTCTATAGATTAGATCAAATAATTATTATTTTTTGCTTTGGCAAAATACAGAAGATCTCCCCATATTGCCATAAAAATCCTTTAAAAATGTAGTATTTCTTCAATTTTTGTTTAGCCCACACATTGGTGTGATTGGAGCCATACCCCAGTGGAGCCCTCCTGCCTGGATGTTTGGTCTGGACAGGACTAGGCAGCACTGCCTAAGCACTAATTCGGGTTGTTACTAGGACAGAAGATGAGAAAGGCAGCCTTTCCTTTGTCCTTGCCCCTCACTGGCTGCACAATTAACAAATAACTGTGATGCCTAGAGGAAATTATCACTTTTCTCAAAGAACAGTGCCCGAGAGAAATCTCTTCATGTTCTCTAAAGGTAATTTGAGGAGGAGGGAGGATAACTTGCCACCTTATTCTGTGAATGAATAAGGTGGAAGTCTAGCCTGGACAAAGTTTTCAACACTCCTTTTTAGTATTTGACCTCCTCTTATCCTGGTTCCCATTAGTTTTCCTTCTATTTATGTTCTTATCATATAAACCTAATGATAAAGATTAATTTATACATTTTGTTAACATTTTATATTATGAAGGTACCATTAGCCAGTTTATAGCTATATAACTGCTGACCTTGTTTAATAAGCACTGTGTCTATACCACATGACTGCAGCGTAGAACACATTTGTTATTATGAATATAATGATATTGGTATAGTGTCGGTATCAAAACTTGCTCCATAGAGAACAAATGCTGGAAACATCAATCACACATGCTTTCACCTTGCAAGTGTACTAGAGTAGCCCAGGAAGAGGAGGTGGATTATATAAACAGTGTAGGCAGCTATTTTATTTCATCTTGCAGATATTTACAGCATGAAAAATATATAGCATTCACAAAAAGAAAGTAGTAATTCAGAAACTCAACTGACCACAAACTGGGCCTATTTTATTAGAGAATTAAAAATTATCTGATGATCTTATTATAGCTGGATACATATCCATAATATCCTCAGAACTAATGCTAAGTTTAAACTCACTTGTAATGTCCCTAGGATAGAGCAACAGTCTTTTATGGGGAGAAAGTAATGAATTTTCCTGCTAAGAGAAACCAGGGAAGTAAGAGTTTTGTGAAGGTTAGATGGCACGTAGCTACAAGAAAGGGGCTGTATTCTTATAATGCACCAAGCAGTGTAAGAAATAGACTAGTTCACCTAAGGAGAGAATGAGTCTATTATACAGTGTCATTTAAAAATGTGAGTGGCAGCTCATTCCATGAGGACAAGGAACTGAAAGTTCACGGGAATACTATGTGAATAAAAATCTGTTAGCTACTGAGAAAAACAAAATGTCATCCTCCACATAGAATTCTCCAACACCCAGTGAATTGAAAGGAGAATGGGTTATTTCAAGAAATGCTCTACGAAAAATTTGGGCCCAGCCTTCCAAATGCTGACTGTTAAAAAAGAGGAAGATTTGAAAATGATTGCCAGTAAAATAGCAACATTTTCATCAGAGGGACAAGTGTGGGAAGGTCCATATTTATTTCAAAGGCTAACTTCTCACAGCAGAAATTGCGGGCAAGATTCTCAACACTGTAAACTCACATAACTTTAACTTCTGCATTGGCTGAATATTTTTTAACTGTATTGACTCAATGAAATGGCAATGTTACTCTTATTTCACAAAAAGCTAGTTATAAATGAAATGGAGTGGAGCGCTACACCCATTTTTAAGCACACTATTACCAAGTATTTTATCATCTCTGAGTTATATATCAACACTCCTGACAGATGGGTAAATCAGGTAAATAAGACTGGGATTTGCAGAAAGCACTGAGATATGTGGGGAAACACCAGGGCTAGCAAGGAGAAAACTAGGGAAGAAAAAGACATGGCCTACGCCTATTCCCTAGGAGGTGTTCTTACGCCTCTTCCCTAAGAGGTGTTTTCGTACAATTGAGTGACACTTCTTTCTATGAATAGTAAATTCTCTGCACAATGGATTAGCAACTCAAGTGAATAATTTTAGCCAAAAAAGAGGGATTTTTTAAAGTAAAAATATTTTGCTTGCATCTCTTTTCAATAAAATGCTTCATTTTTTAAATGCCGTAACATTTCATTTTGGCATTTTTAATGAAACTTCATAAGTTTTTTCTTCTTAAAATGTCATTTTTCTTGAAGAAAGACCTACATTAGAAAAGGCAACAGGAAAAATGGGCAATATAGTTTGAAATTAACTGAAACAGTTTCTCTTTTTTTTTTTAATTTATTTGTTTTGCCAGAATATGTTTGTGTTATTTTGATCTAACTGAATTTTCTAACTGAATATTTTTATTTCTGCAGCTTAAGTAAAACTTTACCCACTTTTTGTGCCTATCTAACTACTAAAGCAGTTTGAAAATACATTAGCTGTGAGTGCTCTGTGAAACTAAGCAGTAAGATGTGGCAGCCATTTCTCATGTGAAACCAGTAAGTTATTGAGTAAAATACTAACCTAGGAATCCGAAGACCTGTTTCTTATAGATTTTTTTACTAAATAGAAAATCCTTTAAGAAGACAGTCACCTGCCACAGAATAGCAATAGCTTCAGATTCCAGCATTTCTTCCAAATGAAGAAACAAAAATAAGTTTTCCACGCTATAGATGAGAACACTAACTGCTGAGTTATTTGATCTAGTAGAGCAAAGCTGTTTCAAAACCATCCTACCTTCATTTGTTGTTTGTGGCCTCCCGATCTTGAGGGCGTGGAATTTGCACCACCAAAAAGCTACAACAGGAGAATGACAGCCAGGAACTCAGAGGTGAGGTAGGGCTCTGAACAGTCTGGTGATCCTTAAAATTTAAGATGTATTTTCTGACACAACAGCTGCTAAAACCACTGTAGCTTTGGTAAACACTGATTCCAGATTTTCTCTGACTGCGGTGTCAGGGCTGGATTAAGAGGCATAAACAGTGGGATTCATCACAATTAACTTCAGACGTACATGGTAACTGGATTTCAACAAGTCATTCTCAGACCTTTTTATAGTCAGTATAAAGAAATAGTATGCTCCAGAGGGTAGTTAATCTTGCCTGGTTTAGCCACATTTCCTAGGATTGGATGGCTTGTGCATTGGAGCTATTTTTTCCCCAGTGATTACACGGATAGTGCAGGGTGACTAGCTCAGATTTAGACTTCTAGATTTTAGGTATCTAAACTAAGCAAGTTTTATCACACCCAAAATGGCAGGTAAGAAATCAAAGAGTGATATAAGTGCTGAAATCCCATGGACTGCATCTAAACGGATCTGTGAAGGTGTGCCACAGTACATGTAATTTTCTTGATTCCCCTATAATTTTAAAATTATATTAATTTATTATATAATTTACTATTATTAATTTACTATATTATTTAATTATATAATTATGCTAGTATTATTACTACATTGTTGAAATTATATTAATTTATTATATAATATACTATTATTAATTTACTATATTATTTTTTAAAAGGGAAAAAAAGAAGATCTAGGGAACTACAGGCCAGTCAATCTCACCTCTGTGCCTGGCAAGATCATGGAGCAGATCCTCCTGGAGACTATGCTAGGGCACATGGAAAATAAGGAGGTGATTGGTGACAGCCAACATGGCTTCACTAAGGGCAAATCATGCCCAAAAAATTTAGCAGCCTTCTACAATGGGGTTATAGCACTGTTAGATAAGGGAAGAGCAACTGACGTCGTCTACCTGGACTTGTGCAAAGCATTTGACACTGTCCCGCAAGACATCCTTGTCTCTAAATTGGAGAGATGTGGATTTGACAGATGGACCACTTGGTGGATAAGGAATTGGCTGGATGGTCACACTCAAAGAGTTGTGGTCAATGGCTTGATGTCTGAGTGGAGACCAGTGCCTGGAGGAGAGAAGGCTCCAGGGAGACCTTTTAGCAGCCTTCCAGTACTTAAAGGGGGCCTACAGGATAGATGGGGAGGGACTCTTTAACAGGGAGTGTAGTGACAGGATGAGGGCTAACAGTTTTAAACTGAAACAGGGTAGATTTAGATTAGATATTAGGAAAGAATTCTTTACTGTGAGGGAGGTGAGGCACTGGAACAGGTTGCCCAGAGAAGTTGTGGCTGCCCCATCCCTGGAAGTGTTCAAGGCCAGGTTGGATGGGGCTTTGAGCAACCTGGTCTAGTGGAAGGTGTCCCTGCCCATGGCAGGGGGTTGGAACTAGATGATCTTTAAGGTTCCCTCCAACCCAAACCATTCTATGATTCTATGATTATCAAGATGAGGGACCTGTCAGAGAGTGTATAGAAATCAAAGTACCAGACAGGAGACAAGAGAGGTGTCTGAGTTTGTCTGTGTCTTGTCCCATGTAACTGCCCTGAGAGTTTCAAATGCAAGGTACTTAAACATATCATCATGAATCTTGGCCTTAGCCACCTAGAGAAACTGTCCACCCCACACTATGTTCTTGCATTCTTTATTAAATACATGGAGAGCATTAAGCCCCTAAATGCACAACTAGATGGGTTTTTTCTCACCCAGGCTACTCTGCTTATTTTCTTGGAGGGTCAAACACAAGATTTTATCCAAAGTTCCATAGCAGAAGGTAACACTGAGACTAAATGATGGTAAATCATGCAACGGACTATCTGTCTGCACAAGCCTCTGTGTGTATGTCCTACAAAGAATGAGCTTAACAGAGGCCAGGAGAAGCCCTTTACCAAATGCCCTCTTACAACCGTGTTCAAGTAGGTCTCAAAGTGGTTGTACCCAAACAGACTGGTAAGAAAGAACTCGGTGGAAATGAGTTCCCAAATTGTGGCACAATAACCACTTCCACAGAATAGATAAGACTGGTTCCTGACAGCTGGCACACATTTGTTTCAGAGTAAGCAGTTACTCATAGCATGATGCAGGGGGGACTGGTCAGTGAGGAGGTATCAGTCACAGAAACAAGAGCAAGGGGGTAAAGTGAGGATCTCAGCTGCTGAAACCCTCACTCAGATTGGGGATTGATGCACAGCTTCAGGGCACTTGAAAGCAAAAGCCAGCACCTGAGGAGGTACTGTCTGTTCCTCCTGTTCCTGTCCCTGTTGGTACCTGAAGTTGTCCAGGTCATGAGTAACCAGCACCATTGCTGCTATTAGTGGTACGTAAGCAAAGCTCAGGAATCCTTGCACCACCTGGTAAATACTGATATATAAATCTAGCTATGCTGCTTTTTTTAGTTTTTAATACATAATGTTATAGTTGATTGAATGTTTCAGAGGATAACTTTTCCATGTACAGTCTTAGTTTGTGTATGCAGTGACTTATATGTACTCTGGAGCCTTACTTTAAATCTCTTAACTCCGCAGGATTAATATTCTCTTCTGGAAAATGGGGCTAGCAATAATAATAATCTTGACATACCTCACCTGTAAATGAACATGTGGTATAAATGTTAAATAGCCTTATTACTCCAAGTTCTTTAACAGACACCAACCCTTTCACTGATACCATCAGACATATTTTCAGCTTCAACAGTTTCCCTCTATTTCCAAGGCAACAGGAATTTCTGCTCAGTAGTGTAGATTTTTAAAGGCCTGTCACTCCATGGCTCTGAGATATTAGGGATTGAAAAACCTCATATAGTAGAAAATTTAGACAGGTTTTCCAGCAAGTGTAGTCTGCTAGTCAGCTCATGATTCAAGGATACAGTTTGACGTGCAACATCTGCAAGGCAAGGAGTCAGAAACTACCTCTATAGAGAAATCTTTAGCAACCAAACCCAAAGTAGCACATTTGCATCTCTGACCTGACACGCTATGTCGGTTTTGAGTCTCAGTGCTACCTACACACTTCCAGCAGTCAAGTGTGACACCCATATTAAGAGTTAAGAACTTTTGTCCAAGCTTTTCAATAATGGCACTATCACAACACATCATTATATATAGAAAAAAACCCCACTAGCCACTCATTGAATCATATGCCCAAGAGGTATGTGAATTACTTGGACTATGTCCTGCCTGTTGGAAGAATGGCAAGCTGACACTTTCTGAAGGAGCAACTTATGTAAAACCTCTAATTCAAAGGATTACCATGAGTATAATCAAAGACTGCAGATCATTTGCCTTCCGTTGGTTATCAGCTAGTCATTAATGTTAAGCATGTCAGCATGTTGTCACCTGGCATTTGATGCAGAAGAGCACATAAAAAGAATGGTTATAATAGAATAAATGAGCAGTTCAGAACAAACAATGCTACTGTCACTTTACATAACGCCGGTACAGTAAGGCTTGTGTGTTCAGTAAGGAAAGTATTTGCCTTTTTCAGGGTGCTTTGAGGTCTCTGTCTGAAGTCCACTGAAACAAAAAGAAATCTTTCCACTTGTTTGGTCTTTTTTTGGTATAAGGTCAAGCTCTGAGTGGAGGAAAAAGGAGATGTTACATGGTTGTAGGAATGTACTGCATATATACCTGGTGAGTCAGAGGATAAATGATACCTGAAGAACTACAACCATTAAATAAGAGCAAATCTTGGCATGTGCTAGGTAGACCTGATTGCTGTTCACCTCTCAAAGAAAAGGTATGCTTCTGGACAAAAACTCTGCTAAATAGGACCATTTTATGTGTATGGAAACTCTGAAAGTTGTGGATAGGGTTGATCTCCATAATTTTGCCATCTACAGCTGCAGATATCAGATCAGCAGCAGCTGATCTAGTCAAGCTGACCTCATTTTCCAATCAGTGGAGGTAAATGAGCACATCCAGAACAATTACAGGGTGACCTATCTCTCCAGTGTTGAATACCTACTCATCTATAAGGGCAAATTAGGGTGACTACTTCAGGTGTGGAAATCAATTGTACAAGTGGAATTTCCTAGCTATGAATAAATGCCTAATACCACAAGTCCCTATATCCAAACCAAACACTTGGATGGTAAGATTAATTATCTTTACTAATAGACCTCTGCATTCTTCTTTAAAATCTGAGGCCTTTTTCTATGTGTTTTCAAATTCAGATTGCAGACATAGGCTCCTTATGTTACATATATCGCTATATAAGGATGTGTTGGAAACAAATTTTTCATGGAAGGAATCACTGGATGCAGTCATTTTACTTTTTTTTTTTCCCCCAACCTCAGGCATGATGCTATGATGCCTACAGACAAGCTACACAGATTTATCAGATGTAATTTTCAAGACAAAATTGCAAAAGTAGCCAACTGAATAGCCTCATCTGAAGTGGTGGTATGTACCCAAAGCTACTATTGGTATTAATAGTTGTTACAGGCACTCCATATGTTTATCTAGCTCGCTTTTCTATCAGTGTGGAACTTCAAGAGCCATCATCAAAATAATTAGTGATTTGTGGTGCATTGATCTTCAGATGTGTAGCTCATGATAACTTGAAGAGTCCAATTTTCAGGTGATGGGTAAAAATTTTTTTTTTCCTCATTGTACCTTAAAAAATATTTACAGCAGTGAGAATTTTATTGTTGCATTCACAGTAGCAGCTGAAGGATGTAAGCATATCATTGTATAAGATTCTTTATGACCACATGTCCTGGTTTCATCTGGGATAGAGTTAATTTTCTTCCTAGTAGCTGGTATAGTGTGTTTTGGATTTAGTGTGAGAATAACATTGATAACACACTGATGTTAGTTGTTGCTAAGTAGCGCCTATCCTAAGTCAAGGATTTTTCAGTTTCCCATGCTCTGCCAGCAAGCAGGTGCACAAGAACCTGGGAGGGAGCATGGCCAGGACAGCTGACCGCAACTAGCCAAAGGGATATTCCATACCATAGGATGTCATGCTCAGTGTATAAACTGGGGGGAGCTGGCCGGGAGGGGCGGATCGCTGCTCAGGCTTCCGTCAGCGGGTGGTGACCAATTGCATTGTGCATCACTTGTCTTTTCTTGGGTTTAACTTCACTCTTTTTGTTATATTCCTTTTCATTACAATTATTATTATTATATTTGTTGTTATTATTATTGTTATTATTACTTAATTTAATTTTATTTTAGTTATTAAACTGTTCTTAACCCACAAGTTTTACTTTTTTTCTGATTTTCTTCCCCATCCCACTGGGAGGGGGGGAAGAGTGAGCAAGCGGCTATGTGGTGCTTAGTTGCTGGCTGGAGTTAAACCACGACACTGCACATGCTCAGGGCTTATGGTTTTACATCTCTTCTGAGAAGTACAGGCATGGCAGCAGTAGAAGTGCACAATATAGGTACATCTTTAAAAGCAGCAGAATATAACAGCAGCCGTTGCAATTTGAAGTGAAAGCAACAGCAAATGAACGTGCCTAGCAGCTGCTTTGTGTAAAGTCATTTACATTATTCCAGATAAGAGGAGTAAAATGTTCACTATAGCATGTGGGGAAGTGCTCGAATCCTGTGCTACAATAGACTGGTGAAAGAAATGTGATAGGAAGTAATATTTCCCTTGTTCAAGCTGTTTACATTCATAATTCAAGCCCATTGACTATTGCCTCTAACTCCCAGTTCATAATCAGTGCCAAATTTTGCGTTCATATTTTTCTGTGGGTGAAACATCACATGCAATAATTTTCAGAGGATCATTCGAAAACCAAGTTTTTAAAAGTATCACCTTTCTAGCCTTCAGCAGAACCACATCATGCCCTCCATCTTTTAGCAGAATTTTGCAATCCATGTAAAAACTAGTTTTTGTCATTTAATTATCTTTTTTTCTAACAATAGACTACAGGTCAATATGAGCTATTTACTCAAAGGCTACTTTTTTACATGAGAGGTGACAGAGGCAAAATTCTGTTCACTACTGAAAATTTAGCCATGATTATTTTAACAGATAGATTTTGCCTTTTCAGCTCCAGCTCAGAATCTATAAAGGAGACATGTCGCTTTTTTTTTTCTCCCTCTCATTTAATAAAAAGTTACAGTTCAGTTCAAAAGTGTCATTTTAATATTTCCACCCACTCTTGTTCAGTTTGGCTGCTATGGAAGAAGGAAAAGGTGTTGTGCATTCCTAAATAGGCACTGGTGAGCAGATGGACTCTAGCTAAAAAATTCTGGGTGAGAGAAATCAGAAGTGTTTCATTTCCATGTCTGCTCTATTGGCAATGCAAACTCTGGTTCTGCTCAGACGTGCAGATTCCAAGAGGCGTGGAGTGGGAGAATGGAGATCTCAGAAGTTTCTGTGAAGTTTTAGAAACGCAGTGAAAAATATGATGTATTGTGAAAATGTGGAAAGTGTGGAAAAAAAAAAAAAAAAAAGACCAAAATCTCAAGAGCATAATTTTGCAATTACAAATGTGACTGCACATGCAAACTCACTGCCTGCTTACTATCAGTATACTCCTAAATTTCCAAAAGCAGCTACCAAGATAACGATATGGTCCAGATCTAAAGCTGACATTGTGGTTCAGCATATTTAATCAGATCTATTCTCTGTGTGTCATTTCTTCATCCCTACACACCATCTTCCTTGCAAGATGTTCTCAGCTTGGTAATTGGCAGCAGAGTACTAAAGATGTGATTTTAATAATTATTTGTAGTAGATTATTGCCTAAAGACCCAGATCAGATTCTGATTATGCTGAGTTTGTAGAAACAAAACAGAGAGACAGCCAATGACTAAAACAACTTCTTGAGATAGGGGACTGTAGGGTTTGTGTACAGCAGGAAGTAGATTGCAGACCTTTACCTTCCCCAGAGAGGAAATGCTACCCTGGGTCCCTTGCAAATTAAGGTCAGACACGAACATTGTAATTACCCAGAAGCAACATACGAGGTTACTGAATCTAATCAAGAAAGTCATACATTCTGTTCTATCCCTGTTCCTGTACCTTCACCACTACGTACACAAAAAGGCATTTTGTCTCCTGAGCTTGGTTTTGCAAGGCCAAATTGCTAGTGAATGAGGAGGAAAAGAGATAACAGTTTTCCCTTCCCCTGCTCAAATATGCTTCATGAATCAGGGATGAAGTTGGTCCGTCTGCGCTAGAGACAATGGGGCCTGATTACTTCACATCTTCAGAGGGTGTCTATCTCATGGAAGAAGTTAGGGACAAGAGAGAAGGAATGGCTCATGACTCAGCACTGAATTTGTGGAAACCAAGAGTAAACTGATGGGGCTGCAGTCGCCTCATTGGTGTTGCCCAGTTGGCAGCTCAGCTCCAGCTGGCAGCTCCCTCCAGGGGGAGGCCATGCAGACCATCCTTGTGTTACCATGAGGCCTGTAGGAACTAGTCAAAAGCCTTTCCTAAATTTATGGATCAAAGCAGACAACATTATCAAGCAATGTTTTTATCAGAGACTTTGAGGAGAAAAAAACCATGCCTATCTTTGATCCTAGGAAATTAAAGTCACATGCTAGGCAGTACATGTCACCTGCCTGCTCCTAGATGCATGTTCATAACCTGAGATAAACATTTCTCACCATGCCGCCTTTATTGTTAGATAATATAGATTTCCCATCTTAAAAATATTGCTATCAAGTATCTCATAATGCCTGTGCCATAGCAACCTGTTAGTGTGATTTACTTTGACAGGAGACAATGGGTATTTTATTGTTTGACCCTTTCTGCTCTGGCAATGTAGGTTATTTTTTTTCGTAGGAGCTGTTTTATTTAATCTTACAGCAGGTGGTATTGAATCTTCACATAATTTTTTTCCCTTACCAAGGTACGTTCTTAGAGTAAATAGTATAATGAAAATCCAGGATTTCACAGAAAGGCACCCACTTAAGCAGCTCTGCACTCTGTTATCTCAGAAAAGATCTATCTCCAAAAATGTATGCATTACAAGCAATTCAAGGAAACCTCTTTTTCTTTAACTTGTGAAAGTAATTATGGATTCCCATAATTAAACCCATTAACTTTAATGAGAAAACTTCAAATGGCTTAAATGGGGCTTGCCTCCTTTAAAAGGCCAATGTCACAACTACGGAGTGACCATCACGGTGACCATCCTGAGAATCAGATATATAGGAAGGCTCAAGAATTTTTGGCTTATTGGTAATGAGGTTAGTAAATTTGCAAGGGGGAGGGAGGGAAATAACAGCCATCTTGCCCCTTATCTCATAAGCACACTGCAGTGTGAGCTGAAAGTTGAACCAGACAAAGTTGAACCATGCAATTGTCACCATAACAGGTTCTAGTCTCTGGGAATGGGGCACAGAACTGTAACACTCCTTCATTAACAGAATTAACACATATGTCTGAAGGAACTGAGACCAAGCCCAATGTCAGTGTTTAAACTAAACATATCATTGATGTTCCATTTGTAACATTTGCTTAAGTTTGGGACCTCTAGGGTGGCAAGTCAGCAAGTCTGGGAGTCTCCATTAAGCTGACTCCTTCTTCCAAGCATTTTGAACCTGGACCAAAAGCTTAGAAACAGGGTAACTTATACAACATACATATGAATGCCAAAGCCAGAGTCCTAAAACAGTGATCCTTTCTGATGGCAGCAAGAACTGCTTGTGTATGAAGGAAATCTAAATGACCAGTTACACTTCAAATCAGCTTTCACTAAATAGGGGCTTCCAAAACTCTTAATCAAAAATCAAGTCAAGGCAGCCTGTATTAATCGCTGAGGCAAATTATCTGCTATGCCCCAGAGACTGCAGTCTGCCTCACTACAGCCAACGTGACAAAGGAAAGTTTTAAGATGGTATATAAAGGAGAACAACAAAGCGGCTTTGTTCATTAAGCTCTTTTCCCAGGCTGAAGAGGAAGCCAGGGACTGTTTCTTTGAAATCTAGCAAGTAGATGATTGTGAGCAGCTATCAGAAGAGCTGACCCCTTGGTACTGAACAACAGGTAGCAAGCAGAAGAGATAAGCCAAGTAGGTTCCCTACAGTATTAGTTTAATACTTGTTTGAATGCTTGAAACTATGTTTGAAACTATTAGAGAAGAGATGCAAAAATGCAGTGGGACAGGTTCAAAATAACAAATAGAGAGGGCTAGACTGGGAGCAGTGTTCTGACTTTTAATTGTATTCCAACCTTTCGCACTGTAAAGGAGAGGGATTTCCCAGATGAATACTTTTTTTGAGGCTGAACTTGATGGGGCTGCCACAGTCCAAGGCTTTTGAAGAAAACCTTATGTAGTGGATCATGTTCTTCCTCATAGTGCCATTTCTTCAATGTACAATGTGAAGGTGGAAAAAAACCCAAACCCTCAGAGTATTCCCTGAGTAGTTTTCCCATATTCATCATCCGATACGTATGGATCTGTCGAGTGAAGGTTCAGCTGCTACTTTCCTTCTGCTGGACTTCTAGTCACAATTTTAATCATGTCTTGCATTCAATCTGAATCAATTTAGGATCATCAGGTTTCAGAGTTTCAGTTCAACAGAAAACGTTAATAAATGGAAGAATTAATTCCAGCACAGAGTAGATCAATCAAATCCTCAGCTTGGGAGCTACTTACACACTACTGTGTCTCTTTGTCTTTTTCTCGTGGGTCAGAAAGTCACCACCCTGCTACTATGGTAACAACCAAGAAAAAAAATTAGGCAAGAACCCCAGTCAAAGTGACAAGACAGATGCCACAATTTTGTTTGCAAACAGAAAGCATTGAACTCTGCTCCGTAGCCTCTTGCGGTGGGGAAGAGGGAGGGGGAGAAGAAGAAAGGTTGGTTTGAACTAATTAATGTATTCTCTGGTTGTGAGTCACCTCATCTCCGAGAAGATGGTTTCATATAAAAGAAAAACAATGTGTGCGCGTTGATTAAAACCCTTTATAGAAGGGAACAGATTGCGGGAAAGGAGGACGTGTTACAGAGCACAGGAAGGATCTGTCTCCCCGCTTCCATGCTCCCTGCCCTGCCTTCCCCTCCCACGTACTGCAACCCTCAGATGCAGACAACCGGCAGGATTTACATGATCCCGGTCAAAATGTAACATTCCGGTGCTGTCCCTGGCTCATTTCATTTGCTTCTGTAGACACAAGTCTAAAAGAATCAGAATTCACTGGTTCTTGCTGGAAGCACCATAAATGCCAGGGCAGGCACGTACAACCTGCTCCTGCTCTTGCTGGAGTCGCAGCATCCTGCAAAACGAACGGCTCGGGGTGTTTGCTGCTCACCTGGGCAGAGGGGTGCTGCGGGAGAGATAACGTAATGGCTGGTGCTGTTCCCGTAACCACTTATTTCCTTTTGCTTTTGCATGATGATACAACTTCAAGATTTTGAAGATAACTTATTGATTATCAATTTTTTCTCCAGCGCTCACAGTGTAAAATACAAGCTCCTTTGCTGACAAATTAAAATGTGTTAAAATCACAAAACCATTTTGAAAGCCATTTCAGACCTCCCAGCTGGCCTAACTCTTGAGTATCCAAAGCCAAGTTTGCTACACAGGCAATTAGGGATATTCGTGCCTTTCTAAAGAGGCATGTACATTTAAAGCATAATCCCATTCAAAATACAATACTGTAGAAAACAAGTCTTGGCATAGATATCCTTACTATTATGACTTATTTTTTACTTGCTAGTTAGACCAAGGTGTTAGACCTTGGTATGTAAATTCTTTTTGTATTATTTCCAGAGGTATTATTTATGTGTCTGTGGAAGCTGGAGATACTAAAGCTATCTTTAGCACTTGAGAAAATACTGAAGATGTATCTTCATTTTAAGGATTGTGTGGCATCTTCACAAATGCATCACTGATATTTCTTACTTTTCCCACAAAAGGTATTATAAAACAGAGCAGCTCCACCTTTATGGCTCAGGAAAGGCAGCTGGACATAGTTCATCCTGGATCCCATCAGTGTCACTGTCGGTGTCGCTCAGAGGAAGTCTTTGTGGAAGAGTGCAAAGCACTTAGCCCTCTGGGGCCAGCACAGGTGTTTCCATTGTATTATTTGTTCCTGCTGGCCCAAGGAAAAAAAGAAAATATTTTAAGTCATAAACCTTGTGAAATTGGAAAGCCATGTGCCAAACTCTGTCTTGAAATGCATGCTCAAATGACTTTTATTGGAACCTGTAGAACGCTGGATACAAACAGGAGCAGAATTTAGCTTCAGATATGATGAGACTCATTTTTCTAAAGCTTCTGGAATTGCTCCAACTCTGCTCCAACTGCCACCAGGACAAGTTTTAATATGTAATCTTTTTAAGGATGAAGATTGGAACTCATATTGAAAACTTCTTTGAAAACCTCAGTGCACATTTTAAGGGTCTGTTTTGGGGTTTTTAAATTATATTGATAAATTCAGAGACAAAATTGTTTGAACAAACGAATCATTTCATTATTACTTTGGGTCAGATACAGATTACACAAGTGTTCTATAAATGAGGAACCTATCCAAGACCCAGACAATTTTTCAGAAAACTTATCTTTGTCCACCTCAGTAACAAAGGAAGTTTCCTTAACTCTTCTGAAAGCTTTTTAGGAACCTGTGAACATCCTTTTAGGAACCTTAACAACATCCTTAGTTGAAGAACTGTCACATAACTTGGTAGACAAGCCCAGATTTGGCCTAATTGGCTAATGCCAATTAAGTAACATGGTTTTCATTATACAACATGGTGGTGCTGTTGTCTTGCAGAATAGGTTAGTGTGTTTGGAAACAGGATTCCTGGGAGAAGGGCTGCCTCATACCCAGTGTGTTTTCACTCCTGCTGTTCATTTTGCAGTTAGGTGCCCTAAGAGCAGATCACAAGGCACTCTGCATGATGGCTCATCATTTTTCCTGTTGAAACTGGATCACTACAGGTGTGAGACTCTTGTCTTCAGAGAAAAAAAGCGACACAGGGGGCATAGGATATGCAAATGTCAGTGAGGAATCCTGGTGACTTGATTTACTTTTTTATTGTTCATATAGAAATATCCTTGTCTAAATTGTAAAAATAGGAAAGGGTCTAGATCCCCATCGTCCTGGTTTTGGCTGGGATCAAGTAAATTTTCTTCCTAGTAGCTGGTATAGTGTTATGTTTTGGGTTCAGTATGAGAAGAATGTTGATAACACACTGATGTTTTCAGTTGTTGCTAGGTAATGTTTATACCAAGCCAAGGATTTTTCAGCTTCTGATGGCCAGCCAGCAAGAAGGCTGGAGGGGCACAAGAAGTTGGGAGGGGATACAGCCAGGGCAGCTGACCCAAACTGGCCAACGGGGTATTCCATACCATGGCATGTCATGCCCAGTATATAAACTGGGGGGAGTTGGCCTGGGAGGGATCACTGCTCGGGAACTGACTGGACATCGGTCGGCAGGCGGTGAACAATTGCATTGCGCATCACTTGTTTTGTATATTCCAATCCTATTAGTAGTAGTAGTATTAATATTAGTATTGTCATTTTATTAGTGTCATCATTATCATTATTAGTTTCTTCTTTTCTGTTCTATTAAACTGTTCTTATCTCAACCCACGAGTTTTACTTTTTTTTTCTCCGATTCTCTCCCCCGTCCCACTGGGTGGAGGGGGAGTGAGTCAGTGGCTGCATGGTATTTAGCTGCTGGCTGAGGTTTAACCATGACACCCATATACTAGATTCCTGCCAAATATGTTACCCTTTGTTCTCATTCTTTGTGGGTGGCAACTCAGTTACTTATCTTAACCCGATGGATATAAAAACAAACTCGAATCAGGGCCCTTCACTTTCCAGATGTCTTTCCCTGCTTTTGCCTTAAAAGACATTGCTCTCATAAATGCCCATCCTTAGAAGGTGGTGGAGAAGCAGAGTCTTCACTTGCCTTGGGTAGATTCATCGCATCTTTGGTCATTTATTATAAAGACATCATTGCCTGTCCTAATGTGTTCCCGTCACATTCTGTCATAAGAAACAGACATTTTTAAGGAACCAGTTATTACAAGACAAGGAGAACTTACCAGTCCTCCAGTTCAGCCTAATAATTTATCATCTTCACAGTTAAAAAGCTATTTACACATTATTTCTATTCCAAAAGGTCTCTCTTTACCTTCTAGTTGGTAGTTTTTTGCTATGCCTTTTTCCATTCAGATAAAGAGTCCCTTAAAGTAGCCGATGGCAGAATGAGGCACAAACATCACACAATTTTGACTACCACTCTTGTTCCTTAACTGCAGAACTCTGGGCTCCCTATAAGAAAGTGCAGAGAATGGATCATTCATTGAGATTCCTAGATTAGCTGATCATATACCATACATATTAAAAATGGCTGTGACATGCTAGATTATGGATGCACTGCCTTATGTCACATCAAAGCTATCATAAAACTAGTCTGTCATCTTGTAAATGACAAAAGATTTCTTTTTTTTTTTTAGAAAAAAAGAGGAAAGACATTATTTCATACTCTCCCTGTCAATTTGGATAGTCTGCTTAAGCACTGCCTTTTTAAAATAAAATATAATGCTGCAAGAAATGAGCATTTTATGCATATTATTATCATATTTATTTTTATATTCAGCTACTCCTACAGTATAACTCAGTGTGGTAAATAGCTCATGCTAATTACTTAAAAATCCATTAAATTTTAAGTCTCATAGCAGATGCAAACACCATTTCAAATGTTCTCATTGTGTTGCCTACATAATTCATGAACTCTTATTAGAATGCAGACTCAAAGCGGGCATTTGGTGTGTGAGCCACACTCTCCAGCTTTTTGTGTGTTCCTGAAAAAGTGGAATACACGCCTACAGAGCCTCAGTACCAAATCCTTCTGTTCAGCAGCTATGCTGACCTATGTTAAAGAGGGAGACGTCCTGTAGTGTAGCGACCACACGAGAGGTTGGAGTTGCACAGGCACATGGGAGTGTGGGTAGTTCAGGCAGTCACTCCCAGAGCCACGGCTGGGATGCCTGAACAAACGGCCAGGAGGAATCTCAGGTTCCAGTCACCAGTACCAAACCTATTACCTGATTTTTTTCATTGACTCCTTTGGAGTCCATCTCCCTCTTGTTTCTCTTTCTCTGGACCTATAAATACCCGTGAGTTCCCAGGCTGGTGGCCGGCCAACCTGACCGGGAAGAGCAGAGGATTGTCCGGACCCAGCCCCACCTCTACCCCAGTGTGAGCTCAGCTGCCATCCGGCTGAGGATGGTGCCCGTCTTAGTGGAGCATCATCAACCTTGGCTGTTGGTTCCAAAGGGCACTCTATGTCCTGTGCACAAACATGTCCTTATCTGCAAGAGGTCTTGGATGCCCTCAAGTATTTAAAATGGCACTAGATACCTGTGCTCAGGCACCTGAATCTTTTCCTATATTTATGAAATTTAGCCATTTGAATCAAAAGTAGATATTTTAGGTTCTTTTTATAGATTAAATTAGAGGCTGATTCATCCCACCTGTGCTAGTTATCTGTCTAAGTATGATATGTAGTGCCCTTTGGAAATGACTACTTTCTCTATTCACCATAAGACAAGTTTATAGTAACTAACTTTAGGCAACCAACATTTATACTGCTACGAGAAAGCAAGAGGCCTTAGGTCTACCCATTATAGAAATTTGATAAAAATTCAGTGATCTGTAAATTGTATCCTGAGTCCCAAAATAAGATTTTTTTTAGTCTGCTAAATAACGTTTTTTTCCCCCAAAATGAACTAGTAATTCACCTTTATGTTCTCCATCTGTAATACACGTATAACAAGATTTCCATAGTTCTCGAAGGTGTTCTGACACTAAAAGTATTAAAAATTGTGAAGTACTCTTTAACTGCAGAAACGGGAACTCGCAAGTACTTTGGATAGTCACTTCTCCAAGTATAGCTGTACTTTAAGAACAGACCTCTGTACCCCAGTCAGCTTTTCTCTAGCAAAGCCCACCAGATCTGAAGATCCGGTGGTTTTGTACTCATATTCAAAACTCCACTTTTCTGAGTTTAGTGTCTTGCAGGTAAATGGATACATGGTGTGCAAAGCACAGTCAGTCAGCATATTTTAGTGTTCTTTATACATATTTTAGAAGCTTTCATATAGTACTTTGGCTATTTCTAACTTTTATGCTTCAATTCCCTATTCTATCCTGTAATATTTTATCTATCTTCTTCTCTGATCTTTCACTTTGATAGGGGTAGAAAACCTTTGGGAGAATGATCTAACATCTCTTGCTATCTTTCCTCTTTGTTTTTTTTCTCCAATATACTTGTTTAGTTGTATTCTTGCCGTCTTATGTAATACCTTTTATGTATAACAAATATGTCAGGATTTTTCCTTTTCTTAGCAGAAAAACACAAGATCAGATTTGTTTTCAACTTTAACCCTTCACTTTAACCAAGAAGGAGATAAAGACATTAACAAATAGTCCTAATCCAGGTAGAAAAGGAATTGGCTCAACAGAACATCACCCCTTTTTTCAAGCTTCATGAACCCCCACTACGTAAATATGTTAGGATCAGTTTCCCCAGCCCCCTACTTTTGTCACGTTGAATAGTATCTTGCACAGTCCTACTGAGCTTGGGGAGACTACCTGCAGGGAAGCGAAATATTTAAGGAGAGCTTGAGATCCTATAACTATGGCTAAGAAAAAGTAGGCTTTTGCCTAGAAGCACTTGCTCTTTGTCAAACCCTAGACAGATTACCTCCACACTGACGAGTGCTGAACCCACTGGTACTTACTCCAGTTGTGTTTCTGCTGCCTTGTTCAAAGTCCTTGATATGCTCTTGAGTATTTTAACCCTCAAACATAAAAGATCTTTTCATCAGTTAGGTCTCTCATGCCTGAATCTGATTGTGTGTATATATATTCCCTCTGGTCCAGTCTTACATGATAACAGTGTTAGAAATTCGATAACTTCCCTCAGAAATAGTTTGATAATCATAATAGCTCTCATCTTTCTGAAATTTTCCTTACACGCAGTCAATTTTTGTGTTCTATGAAATTTAAGTTTTAATTCATACTTCCTTTCTACTAGCCTTGTTTCCACTCTTCAAACATAAATGTATTTTAAAGAACTCCTATGGCACATTTCTCTATGCATCATATTCCTGGGACTGATATAAGTCTGGGTAGAGAAATTTCTCAAATAATAAGCTGACAAATAGTAGATTACTTCTGTTTTGGTAATGACTGTGGCCTGAAACATGCTAATGACTATAAAGTTTTAAGTGTTGAAGGATTTTTATAATACATAATTGGGTTTTTTAGAAAACTTTTGAATAATTAGAGAGGTTTTGCCGTTCATCAGTCTAATGTATTACCCATATCCACAGAAGATATTTATCCCTTTAGAAAAAAAACGTCTTACAGCTTGGGCTTCAAGACTTTATGATCATGCTTTAGATCCAAAGATACTTGGTGAATCACAAATGAAGACAAAGGTGATGCCAAAATATTTTATTAAATGTTACAAACTATTTCAGCTTTTATTTCATTTTTTACTGCTTTCTCTCCTTTAGAGTCAAGATAACAAACCAGGTTCATCTCTATTTGCCTCCAGCAAATCCAGAAATGGGAGCTTTAAAAAATGATGCATGATATCCCATTCATATAACATTTCATTTTGTAATGTTGAATCATTGAAGAAGGAATACAGTAAAATCCTTATCTATGAATGCACTATGCTATGAAAATTCATTTGAAATATTTTTCATGTGGGTGATGAAAAACTCAGAAATTTCAGCAGTGGCATAAGAAGTAATCTATGAGCTACATTTCCTGAAAAAACACCTGCTTGTGAAGCTATTTTCATTGCAGCTCTTGTTGTAAACAATTTTCAAAGAGTTTTAGAAACTCGATTTTCTTTCTTACCATTTTGTAATATTTCCATGATTTACACATTTTTCCTTGGTCCACTTTCATTTTATATTTCAGTAGATTTTTAACCAATTGACTTTTTAGTTTGCTTTACTAATAGTATAACTAGTAAAATATGTCAAATTATTCTGTAGTCATTAGAATTGGTGGAGATATTTAAAAAAAAAACAAACACAAAACCACAAAACATTTCTCTTCCCTGCTGTTTCCATCCCTTTCCTTCCGTTCTTTTCCCTTCACATGAAAAATACAAGTTTGTGGAAATTGAAACTTTTAAAACATTGGATTTGCACTTGCTGATTCTTCCTGAGGTTGCCAGAGCCTTTCTTTTTTGGATGCTCTCCTGGAAGTCAAGTCATTACTGCCTTGTGAAAGGGAAATGACCCCAGATCCTGTCTCTGACAGTAGCCAGAAAATTGTATCACTGAGTATTTCAGATGAAGGTGAAGTATACATTACCTGTCCAAGTGGGTCAGTACTAGACAACAAGGTAGACTCCAGAGGGATGACTAGAAGTGACAACATCATGTTCTTGGCCCTTCTGTACTTGAAAAGCCTTAACATGACATCTGTTCTGTAGGTGGTAGTGTCTTACATTATCTTTGCTCAAAAATAATTCCTGCCTCCAACAGTACAACCAAAATGTCCTTCTAGTCCCTATTTCACCACTACCACCTCTGTTTTTTCCATACACCTGGGGGAAAAAAACTCACCATAAAATTGTCAATAAAGTCATCTTCTGAACTTCTTTCCCTTTTCAATCTTCTGAACTTTTTCCCTTTCAAGATTTTTTTTTTTTTCTCTCACATGCTTTAAAAGTGGGTTGATCTTGAATCTTCACTTCTCCAAGGAACAATATTCTCTCCTGTAACATTCTTAACTGTAGTCACCTTCCTCTGTACTTAGGTCTGTGCTGCAAATGTACACCACAACATTTTCAAAAGTCTAAGATTTAGAATTTTCACAAATAAACATGTTACAGCAGTTTCCAGTCACTATTTTTCAAGTCATATTTGGATAATGGGTACAGCTTCTTAAATAAACTATGCCATGCTGAAACTGAGATTTTCAATCTATGCCTAAATTAAACTCAGTAAAGTTGAGTAAACTCTTTCACATGGATGATTGAAGTCCAGCAGAGTTTCTTGACCTTTATTTGTTGAACAAAGATTTGAATAAATTAAAAGGGAGGAAATTATATTTAATGCAATGATATTTAATAAAAGGTTTTCTTTTTTGCACTGACAATGGTTATTTGAGATCTACTAATAACTTCTTTCCTGAGGACTCAGAAAATAATTTTTCTTTCTGAGATCATATCACACTTCAGATATATTCTAGTTTCAATATTTTACTATGTTTAAACTGTCAAAATAGAATGTATTGATGTCATTCTTATCCATCCTGCACATTGGTTTGTTCTTTCTCTCATTACACTTATGCTGGACTAAATGATTTACATTGCTGTCTGCTTTATTACTTTGTAGAGAAGAGCATTGCTGAGTTAGAACATACATTGCAATATCATAAAATTATTTTCCATGCATATAACCACTCTTGTACTATTACTGTGATAATCTTTGTGAAAATGACAGATTCTAATGTCTGCACTACTTGGTCTGCTATGTTGATTTAAACTATCAGCCAAAGTTATTATTTTGAAACTTAAAGGTCTATGTATTGAATGTCCCCAGATTTGTCTTATTAATTATAATAATATTACTTTTCTGTGCTGTAATAATCTTCATATCTGATCACTATCAGTAAATAAGATGTTTCCTTACACTCAGTACAATGTGAGAAAGGGACACTTTCTGAAGTTTTAAAAAATGTAGCTTTAATAGCAGGTATAACACCTCATATCTGAGCATTTAAATAGGTTATTACTTTTAAAACATAATCAGAATCCTGGGATATTTTAGGGGAAATACTTATTCATTTTCTAAAGTACTATATCAAACAGTAATTAATTGCCAGGGAAAAATAAAAGTGACAACACACTGGACTTCAGTTTTGGTGGAAATGTACAGCTGTAACAAGGAGCATGACCAAAGTGAATGTAAAAGATGCTTAATGTTTGTACTTAACCCTTTGTGAAGTGGTTCAGTTTTACACGGTATATGTGTGCACATATATTTGGATTTAAAAAGCATGTAGCTTATGATTATTTAAGTGACAATGTTATGGCAAATAAAAAATGTCAAGTTTTCTCCATTACAGTCACAAAATGGTGAACTTCCTCTTCTCTTTGCTTGCAGGATGGAGATATCTATCATTTCATGTAACTAAGATGTTTTTATTTTACCTAGCTTTCATTTTCTATTAGCAATTGCTACTGCTGCTGCATTGTAATCTGTAGCACACTTAGGATATTTAGTATATGAAACTTTATAATGTTTCATCTTTACTGTGCCACCAGTATTCATTTCTAGCTAATGCAATATGAACATTTTATGATGAATGAACTCTATTGCAAAAATAGTCATATAAAATCTTCAGATTGTAGTGAGTGTTCCAGGACAACTTTCAGTAAGGTAACAAGGCGTCTCTAGTGGTCACGTAAAATAGGCCTGAAAAAGAAATAACTGACTGAATGAATTCTAAAACCAGTCCAAATCTCAACTTGTGGTTTTTTTCCCATGTTCCATCCCCCCATTTTTGTTAGGTTTTTAACTTTATATAGCATTCCATATTTGGGCTGCCTAAAATACCAAACATAAAAAAAAAAAAAAAAAATCTTATTCAATGGGATGCAAAACCCCTAAATTTGTCTTTTCAGGAATGGCAGAGATGGACAATGCTTATACAAACAATTAAACTTTGTGGTTGTTTAAACATTAAATGTTAATGGTGAGGTAAAGTGGACCCTCAGCAAATTTGCTGATTATACAAAACTGGGAGGAGTAGTTGATGTGCCAGAGTCATGCTGCCATCCAGAGGGACCCTGACAGGCTGGAGAAAGGAGAAGTGCAAAGCCCTGCCCCTGGAGTGGAACAACCCCACGCAGCAGTACATCCAGTTGGGGCCCTCCAGCTGGAAAGCAGCTCAGGACCTGGGGTCCTGGTGGACACCAAGTTGAACATGAGCCAGCAGTGTGCCCTTGAACGCTGGCAATGGGCACAGGCTGAAACACGGGAGGTTCCCTCTGGCTATCAGGAAATGCTTTTCTTCCTGGGAGGGTGGCCAAGCAGTGGCACAGGTTGCCCAAAGAGGTTGTGCAGTCATCCTCCTTGGAGGCGATCAAAAACTGCCCTGGGCAACGGGCTCAGGGTGGCCCGGCTCGAGCAGAGGCGTTGGGCTGGGTAACCTCAGAGGTGCCTTCCAACCTCAACCATCCTGTGATGCTGCCATCTCCTTCCGTAAACCATTCTCTTCCTTTTTTTCAGTGTACAAATTACACAACAGCTAGCAGTTAGGCCTAAACATAATAATAAAATAATTTAGACTTTGAGTATACAAAAGTCTTATGCAGTAACTGAACTTAACAAAGCCTGGGTAAGTATCTGCAGCTTGCACAGAAAGTCTCCCTAAAGCTAATATTAAGAATGATTATTCCCCTATTCAAGCAGAGCCACTTAGGTTCTTCTCTGCAATTTACATCAAGCACAAAAAAGTAAGGCAATGTCAATTTGAGACTTTTCCCATTTTAAAAGAATATACTGTATCTTTCAAAACAGCATAGTTTGCTCAGAAAGAGTTCTAATAAAAGAAAGAAAATTGAGGAAATATTCCGCATAAACTCCAGTGAAATGAAACATCTTGTTTTAGTAGAAACAGTACCTTTCATTATTGAATTTATTTTCAGTCTTCTGAAAGCATCAAACCCCAAAAGTTTTAGTTTCTGCTCAAGCCAAACTGACCAGTCCCCATTTTTTTATTTATTTATTTCACCACTGAACTCAAAAGTACAACATTTGACCAGCTTTAGTTTAGTGTTATTAAAAATAAAAAGTTGTATATATGTTTAGGGTAGACTCAAGTATTATTTAGTATCTGAAACTGTGTAAGAATTCTTCACAAACAGAAAGAAAACACTAAAAACTGATGTGTTATCTGCTTTCCTATTTCCTAAAGTCTACAGTTTTTCGTATTTATGCCCAGCATCTTCTGTAGTGTTCATCCCTCACCTGGGCCTATGTGATTGATTCACATAAACTTGTTAGTATTTGGTCATTTAAAAACTGAATGGAGAGTATTACCTTTCTGTTTTGTATACCTCATTGTTTATTTCCAATTGGGCTGGAGTCTAATCTTTGACTTTGGAGAGACAATTCATCCCATCCTCATGTGGTTCTCTAAAACAGGCCAGATGAAAAACTCCAGCAGTGCTGATTTTTCTTCTTTGGCTACACATGGCATGTCCAGTAACTTTCTCAGGTACAAATCTCTATACTGAAGGTGTCTGGGGTTAGTTGAGATTAATCCCATTGCTAAGGTTAGGTGGGATGTATTCACCTTTCATGTATAAGAAATACGTGGTTTATAAGAATACGTATGTAATTCTTATATGTGTGTACAAGAAATACACTGCAGTTTCTTAAAATATCCTTTGAGGATACTTAAAAAATCTGTAAGCATACTAAGAATGACTCTGTCATAGCCAGACGAAACCAAGTAAGGAAAAAGTACCATTCTTTAGACAACTTTATAGAACGTTAGGGCTTTTTAAAAGCATCAGCAGAACCTTTTTCAGCAACATTTTAGCCCATGATGTTTCCATTTACCATTTAACAATGGTTTCATTTATTTCATAAGATTGTATTTAGGTATGACTGTTTATCCATGCCAGTCAAAGCAATCCTATTGTGGTAAGATGCAGGTTATTTGTACAAGATTAGCACCTGCTGATACATCTTTTTACTATAAAATGGAAAAACCACATGTGTAATTTTAAAAACAGTTGTGTCCTTTTGTTTTGCCTCTCTTGGTGTAAATTATTCTAAGTCTCAATCACCTCTTGAAAACAAATCATTTCTGGCTTCTTTTCAACTTATAACTCTTTCTTAAATTTTTCCTATTATCTAGAGGCAATTAGTTACTTTGTCAGTGTGTCAGAGGAGGTACACTGAAAAAAAAATACTACTGAATGGTGGAATATCTGTAGTTTAATTACAAGCAGGAAAACTGAAAAAGGAGGATCATTGTTTGGTATAAATTGTCAAAGTATCTATAACGCTGATGGAACTATGCTGCTTTACACCAGTAGAGGATGTAACATTAGAGGGTTTTGGCTCCATGTAAGATTGCACAAACTTTGTTCTTATCCTGGTTTAGGATATGCTTGTTGCTGTTTTCTCTAGGTGAGCATCCAAAATGCAGTACAAAAATCACTTAGAACTGCAGGTCCCTCAGAGGTACTTGCCTTTCTAGATACCTACCTACCACTTAAACCATGTCCTAAAGACTTTATCTTGTAAAACGATGTTAGATTGATAATGCTGAAAATGTTCCTGCAAAATGCTAAAGGACAATCTACATGGCACACTTCCAGCACTAAATTCCATCTAGCTGCCTTTAATTAATTCATCAATCAATGGTGGGAAAATCTGGTCCTGTTACCTTGATTCTCAGATCCTAATCAAAGGCTAATTAGCATTAAAAAGATCAACAGACTCTCTAGAATACACACCTAGAGTCATCCTGCTGGGTGTAAGGGAAAGAAGATGCTGATAAAGCTATTTAGGCAACTGGTACTTTAATATTACTTTCTGCTTGGAAACTTTGTTTATTCAAGTTGGGGAAGAGAGGAATAATAGAGAAGATGTGAGCAGGGTTAATTCGTTGGATTCTAGAAATATAGGCACCTTTATCAGTAGTAGGGACTGAGCTTGTTTTAGATCTTATGTAAAAGCTTAGGAAGATCCATATTTCATTCGAAAACATTTTTCCTCACCATAGTTAAAATCTGTCCTCCTCCTATTTTCTACACTTTATTCAGAAGATTCCTTTCATACTCACCTCAACAGAAGGAAAGAGCAGCTGATTTTCATATGGTTGTCTCATGAGACTGGTCATGCCTGCAGGTTCTTTTATTGAGGATAACTCACATATAGGTGGCTAATTTTTTTCAGCTGCTGAACTGTATGACTTTATTAAGCTTCAGATAAGATACATCACCCACTCATCAAAAGGATCTAAGGGTGGAGACCTGCAAATGCAAAGCTCATAAGGATTTCAAAATTCTACTAAAATAAATGGTAGAACTAAAGCCCAGATCAGTCATCAGAATGGATTAAGACCTCTAAGTCTTATTCTGGTAATTAAATACACTGGATTCTTGATTCCCCCTTCTAAAAGCTCCTGTAATTGGGGTAAAAAGCTGATGAGAAAAACCATGTTTAACACATGTCATGAGCAAAAGTATACTGAGCCTACAAAACTCTGGGTATAAACTGGATGTTCATCAGCTCCATCTACTGGCATGTCATTTAGTATTTGAACACAAGTGCATTTCATTCACTGGTGAGCATAAGGCAGTATTACAGCCTTCCCTGCAATTCAGTGGATTGTTATTTTCCCGGATTTTTTTTTTTTAAGGGGAAAGTCTGTTAAGTGAAGACATCTAATTGATTGAAAGAGAAGTAAATTGTTGTGAAATAGAATTGCTGCTTTCTGATCAGATACCACAGAAATTCCAGAATCTATAGAGAGGATATGAATCCATAGATGTAAAGTTGAATTCTCAGGAGACTATGTTTACTGATGTAATTACTGATGCAATACTGTGTGATAATGTTGTACATCAGCTCAGATGATCCTGTCAGGTCACAAACTCTGAATAAAGTCCAGAAATGAGGTGGTGAAATGGGAGAGGGCAGAAGCCAAGCCAGTCATAAAAAAGTGAGGACCAGAACTTTGATTAACACCAAGGACTGAACCTAGACTACATGCCAGGTTTTTTGAGCTAAAGGAACAGCGACTTCTTTCTGGTACTTTTTTTTTTTTTCAGATTTTTTGATCAAGCACAGAGGAAAAGGTGCACAATACAGTACACAATAAACCGTACCAGTATGTCCTGAAGTTTGACTTGGGTCCACTAGTACAAAGAAGGCATGAAGCTATTGCTGCTAAACATGTTTGACATCTTTAAAAGGATGAATCGTATCAACCTGTCTGCTGATGGGCTGGGGTAGAGATGGTGCATAAAAAGTAAGAGTTGTCTCAATTTGTCTTCAAGTTTCTGTGTTAAATAATTGTTGTAAATTAGAACATTGCTAATGATTTCAGCTTTTATTCCTACCAAGTTAAAACCTTACCTTTCTTTCTCTGCATGTTGCCAAGATACAGTACATATCATAAAATTCTTGAGGAGGGAAACACTTAAAGAAGTAAGAAAAAAGTGTGTAAGAGGGAGAGGCTGTGGGATTGATTTGGTCTGGAAATGAAATAAGCCTTTTATTTCTGAAAATATCTTTGCACTATAGCAAAAATGCAAGGCTCATCAGCTGTCACTTGTATCTCTTGACTCGTAAGCACAATAAGAGCAATGACAATACAATAAAAAACCTCTCAGAGACAAAGAAATAATAATAATAATAATAATAATAATAATAATAATAATAATAATAATAATAATAATGGAGCCTTCCTTTAGTTCAAGAGAAAATTTCAACCCCAGAAGACAAAATTTGTGATATCATGATATTGATTAGACAACTGATTTTTTATTAATGTGAAGCAGGCAAAGTCCCTCAGGTAAGGAGCAGGTTTCTTTTTATGTTCAACATGACTTTAAAATTACATTTTTGTAAAGAATCTCAATTTATCTTTTGTCATTGTTTGCAAGACGAAGCTAGTCCATGTTTTTAATTAATCATTGATTTAACACCAGAAGGTCTGGAATTTTCTTAATGGGGCAGAGACTTTCTGCATATTCACTATTCCCTTGGGCCACGATGGGTTTGGAAGCCTTGTAAGTATTTAGGTACTTATAAGTTAGTGCCTCATGCCGCCTTTGAGAAGCTGTGCTGTTGTCAATACATAACTCTTCTAGGTGTAAGACCAGCAGCTTCTGCATACTCAGTCGCTCAGTGCTCCTCCTCCTGTGCTTGTATTAGGCCACAGATGAAAAGTTGTAATGGTTTCCTTAAACGTGCTTCATGAGCACCTTCTTTAGAGATGGCTGGCAAGCTTGTTCCTGGCCTGCCAGGAAACACCCATCAAGTTTAGTCTTCTGTCTCCTCCTTTTCTATATATTGGAGATCTGGTACAACAACTAACTGCCAGATCCCTTCTACAATCCATAATTCTTCACTTCAAAGTTCAGTACCAAATAAGAACTTATATTGTTTGGTGACCTTTTGTACAAGCACTTCAGCAGCAATTAAATGTTCCTTTCCTTTTGTGCCATGAGAAGACCCAGACTGTCTGCTTGCTTTTCAAGTGAGGAGAAAAACAGTGCTGTTAAGAGCAGTGACAGCAGCCTCCTTTTTCATTAGCAGCAACAGTAAGAAAAGTCAGAGAAGGCAAAGCAGCTGCTATAGCTGATACCAATGTGCCAATATTCCAGCAGGAGTATAATTTGATTTCCAACTGTGAAGTGACACACGCAGCACATAGCTGTAATTTTTATATTAGTGCATAAATAACACTGTGCTCAAATTCAACATTCATATTTTCACCTATTGCAAAGAACAGGAAGCCAATTTCCTCCTCACAGTTTACTGTGCCATGGTGTACAAGTTGTAAAGGCTTTTAACTACTAAATAGACATAATCAGTGAGTTTTGTTCCTCTGTGTAATCATTTTTGTTTGATAAGAATAGCTAGTGGAAGCTGCAGGACTGACCCAGTTCCCTGGCTCATTCTGTGTCTGTCACTTTTCACCTTGGCTTGTCCACACAGATGTGTTAATTGAAAGGCTGAACAAGAAATGATGAAACCCATCATATGCTATTTATTAAAATACCTTCTCAAGTATTGTAATAGTGAATATTGAGTTGGAATTAGGCATGTTCTTACAATGAGAAGAGCAAATTAAAGCCTTCATGGTGCCTACAAGCTGACAAAAAAAAGAAAAAAATCTGATGCCATGTGACATGAGCACTGCAGCATGTCAGTTTATATTCAGTCATCAGACCACACAAAGCACAATGTAGCAATATGAGAGATGAACCTTCAAGTTGTGTTGAATCACTCATTTCAAGAAAAACAAAACAAAACAAAACAAAAAACCCTCAGTAGAGAAATTGAGATCTTTCCATTGACTGGCAGATATCCGCTCAGCTTCTGAGGTCACTGTAGCAAAAGACTGTCACTGTTCCAGTTACTTACCTTTCTATTGACATCCTCAGCCACATTAACTTAAAAGTAACTTTTCTCTACTTAGAGTTGTTTCATCACCACTGCACTTACACATCAACTGTGCAGCTTCTACACTTTTGTACACTGTTATATTGCACTTGTGAAGAGCAATGTTCTGGTAAGTACATTTACGTGCAAAGTGCATATATCATCTACCTGATTTAAATCATGGCATGTTACAGATTACATTATTATTTGTTCTGTGTCATAAAAAGATTGCCAATCTCAGTGATCCAGCTTTGAAATTCAAACTTATGAAATGCTGGCAAATACTTTACTTTACATCAATTAGCACTACCCATATCAAAGAGAACAACCTTTTTGACCTTTTGAAGTAATCACCATAAAACCTAATACACTTAGTGTGTCATTACCTCTTTCAGATATGAAGGTTGTGGGTTTTTTTCCTCTGGTTATGGGTCTGTAACACCTATTACAAAGTAATATACATTTTACTAAGAAGATTATGATACTTCAGAGTCCACTACAATGTATACAATAAGGTATTAATGTGAACCACTTATATTCTTCATCTTTCTGCCCATTCAACGGTAGTACATGTCAATGCAAGCACATAACTCACTCAGAAAATGAGATGTTCCTATTCAGAACTGAATTCTTGCTTACATTCTTGCTGTGCCATTTTAATAAAGAATGTGGGCCCTGGGTATTTTTCAGGCTCTGAGGACAACTGATGCAGATCACGCTAGTTCATGTACACATAGCTCAACTGTGCCCAGCCTTTTCTGAATGAGAGCTAATCGGCCAAAATCGTGCTAGAGAACATGCAAAAAATTAAAATATGAGCTATCAAGTGCCAGTACTTCAGCTCTGCTCCGCCTCCTGTAGCTTCCTAGTACAGACGTACACTTTATGTCCCTAAGGCACAACGTGGAGTATCAAGACTTTGAAGTGGAGAGCTGACTCTGCCTTCCCAGGAAGCTGGAGCTGGAGGTCTGGAGCCCATGTTTTAAGTGAGACAGCAACTTTTGCACATGGGCAGAACAGGACCAACCCCTCTTCCTAACCACTGGAATTTAATGCTGTTTTAGATGAACTGCCAAGAAACCCACACAAGACTGTTCTGCACACCACAGCACTTGTGGGAGACCCATAGGCTCGAGCATCTCAAATGGTGCCAAAGGTGGACATAGCACCCATGTGAAGGCAGCTGAATCAAACACAGGAGTAGATCTGGCACCAGATTTTGACACCAGAGTGTAAAGGACTACATGGGTGTCTTTGTATGTGAACTAGGTGTTGAAGTTAACTACATTTCAACTGTATTTAAAAAGATACATAGTCAGTCTGTCTGTGGAGTCTTGAGCGTCACTACAGTGCAGCTGAGCAGGTCCCTGCTCCCTGTTACCGCACTGACTAGGTGATGCATATGGACTGTCATGGGAGCTTGGATGCCTACAGCACCTGTGGATGCCTATATGTAGAAACCTACATTATGTGACCTACTTACTGACCTAATAGCTTGCAGAGAGAGCAGAATAATTAGCAGTTCTCTTTGGCCTGTCAACTCCCAAATCTATATGTCTAGTTTTGAGCCACTCAAACACTCAGTATTTTTTATAGCAAGTTAGCTAAGTAATAAGAGAAAACTGGAGCAATCCAGAGGCTGTACAGAAAAATGGGATGATGCTACGCAATGGCAAGAGGAAGGTGAATGAGTCTAAAGCCCATAGGAACTTAGCATCTTTAATTCTGATGCTCAGGTAACAATTTACCTAAATATATAAACAGTGCCTCAAGGACAGAGGTGCGGAAAAGCACTCAAAATCCAATTTTAAAATGCATTTTTGAGCTACAATAAGGGAACAAAGGATGTGAATCAGCCCTGCTCACTTACACTGTTGTTCTAAGGGAAGGAGCTTATATGGACTCCATCTATAGTCGGTGAAGTGAGAGAGGTATTTCCAGAGGATTATTTCTATTTCAACATAGATTAGCTGAGTCACTTCTTGGAGATGTCCCTTTGTATCCTTCAGGTGTATTGACTACGTCAATATTTAAGCATTTTGATTAAATTAACATGGGATGACAAGAAGAAACAAGCTGCAGAAACAAACTTTTTGATGGAGAAGGAAGCAAATGCACTGAGGTGAGCCAAGCTGTCCATAAATACAAGCTACAAGGAGAAGCAGCACGGTAGGCACAGAGGGAGGTAGAACCACACAAGTCCTTCATGCTGAGGTTGTGTTTTGTGTATTGAAACAGCGCAAGATGAGAATTCAGTACTGCCTCTCAAGGCTGCTGGTGGGAGAGATGTCATACAAAGCTAGCGCTGAACACTGGTCAAGCCACCCCATAGTCCTTCACATACTCCAAACTTTGGCAATTACCATTCTTACGAAAGAAAAAGCGCACAGCTGCTACAGAAGAGACTTTCTGAATATACACTACAAGTAGATAATACATACAAAGAGAGAACAAATGCTGAAATGCCAGTTGGAAAGCATGCATTATGGCCACAAAACCAATTGAATCATCATCATGCCCTTCACAATCACGTTTTTCCCTTGCTCTGCAGCGTATTGGTAATTCACAAGATTATTATGCTACAAATAACCTATTCAAAACAAAGTACACAGTACCCTGCCCTTACTATAAATGTGATTCTTTTTATAAATGCAGTGGCACAGAAATACATAGGGAGATAAACAAAGTGAGACAAGCAGAGATTTTTTTTTCCCTATTTTGTTTGTTTTTTTTAAGAAAGATGTACCACATCTGGAGTCAGCTGAAGACTTTAACAGGGATTTTATGATTATATCAGAGCAAAGTTTTGTCCAGTCAAGAAGGACATAAACTACAAAAATTATCAGAAATACATAAATCAAATGAGTATAAATACGTCAGAAGAATGTAGTTTCAAGAGGCAATATTGACTCTTATGGCTGGTTTTGAGGTGAAGAAAATGGAGAAAAAGAACAGCAGCAAGACCTAACTAAAGCATGGCATACTGAGATTCAAATCCTATGGGTTTTGAATAGCTCTATTATATAGGGAAAAGAAGACATTTTAAACATGAAGAACAAAGACAAATTTGAAAACCTTGGTATGTGTAATAATAATAATAATAACAACTATTATTATTATTATTGTTTTTTCATGCATGCCTCTTGAATTTGTTTTGACATCTGATTATTAGCTCTTAATAATCACAAACCCTAAAATTTATACCCTTTTTAACAAGTTTAAATCTCTAGACAGGAATTCAGTACTGATTTTATCTGGCACTCTCCTGGCAAATATGAGTTAATATTATACTATTCTCAATCCAGGGCTAGAGAAAAAGTAGGAAAACAAAATTACTTGTTCTAGGCTGTACTTCAATCAATAGTGAAACCCAGACTAATATCATCCCCCGGCTAATACATATAAAATGCCTTAAACACAATAGAATTACTTGGACTGTAAATCCTCTGGATCGGGCATAAGTTTTAAATATGTGTTTGTAGAACATGAAGCATATTATAGGTTCCTATGTGCTTATAATTGGGGCTTCTAGATATTATTGCAATACAAAAAGTAAATAGTAACAAAAGAATACCTTAATATCACTTATGATAACTATAATTAGAAGACCAAGAAATAAAAATTGATTCACAAAAAGCTTCCAAAAGAATGCCTCACAAATCAGAAACAGCTCTATGAACTCAGTGATGAGGAAAGTATCTTTTAAAATGTAGCAAGGAACGTTAACACTTTTGCAAACTAACAGAAGATAGCTTGGCTTACTTCTGCCATGGAGGCTACAGCATTATTGAAATTTTCTTTCAATTCAAGCCTGCCTTATAAATATAAATATATATATATGTATACACATGAAATATTCTATTGTCCTGCAAGTATCTGTAGGTGTTTTACCTCGTGGTGGTTTTCACATTGTGAATCTAGCTGAGATATATTTCAAACTACTAGAGTCCCATAGACTTGGATTTCAAGATGACTGGAAAATAAATTGAAGGTTGAAATTATTCTTCAGTGACTCAGACAGATTTTTACTTTGATTTACCAGTAGGATTATTTCCTTTAGAATGTTGTCCTCTTTCAGAGATACTTGTTTTGATCTGTTTCTTGAATTTATTCTATCTTTTCAACAATAGCTTTTATATAACTGGTTTAAAGAGCTAGGCTTTTCCTTTCTTTTTTTTCTCTTTTTTTCCTTTTTTTTAAAATCTGTCATAATTTCTGTAATTCATTGTTCTGTTTTGTTTTGTTTTAATTTTGTCCATAGGATATAATTTTACTGCAGTATTTTGTATCCTGGGTGATATTTGTGTTTGTATCTACGACAGTAGATTCCTGACAGGCTTTTGTTGCTATTACAGGCAGAAAAGGGCCAAAGAACCCAATTCCCATCTTTTCCAGCAATCTAAAGGTATAATCTCAGGAAATAATGCTTTCTTCCAATTTTTTACTTTTTAGGAAAATTCAAGAGTGACTGCATATGATAAAATTTATTTGCATCATCTGATAGCTGCTTAAAGTGACACTTAAAACTCAGATTTTTATGATGCTTTTGCAAATTTCATGCTCAGAAAACTCGTAAGTATGGCCTGAAACTCTTTGCATGGATTCAGAACCTGACAATCCTTTCTCCACTGAGAGATCTTCCTTTTGCCCCCTGGAGGCCTGAAGAATGCGTTTGAATAGTGGAACTGCTTGCGCAACTGAAGCTAAACAGCAGCTCCTGCTGTGTAGGATGGGGACTGAAATAAATCTGAGGAGAATTCGGTGGGACTGGTCTGCTTCCAGCCCTGTAAGCCAAATCAGTGTGTCATGTCTACAGATCCTTCCGTTCTTTGGGTTCAGCCTAGTTCAATAAACATTGTCAAGTAGAAACACAAATTCCAACATCCATAAGTAGACACAATCTTATCCCTGCCCTTACTCATGATTAGGCCAGCAGAGGCACAACTTCGCCTTTTTCGCCTGTATTTTTTGTTCAATAACAGCACAGTTCATACACAGATATCAAACCAGTGCTTGATCCATAAAGCTTGCATTGCAGAAGATGTCCATAGGAAGCTCTGATGCATTGAGATTGCATATTTAAGAATGTTGTAATTCTTATTAATGATCTTGAGAAGTTAAGCTAGAGAGCTGACATGCAGCCTTTCTATGCTGGAAGTTAACTTTATTGTTGTTCATTTCAAATCCCATCTGTTTCCATAATACTGCCTAATTTTGAAGTTGTAACATTTATCTTCAGTAGAACATAAATCAAAAATTTCACCACTAAATCAAGTATTTGCACATATCTCTAATCCAAAACAACAAAACAATAATTAGTTATTTTCTCCCATCAGACACTTCAGCTGGAAATACGCAAATTAATTAACTGCCAGTTCTGTGTCTTTTTTTTTTTTTTTTTCCTAGTTTGTTGTATTTGTTATTTCTGTGTTTGTTTAGACAGGGTACTGAATCTATTCCCTTATTCATGGGAAAAGGGGGTGAGTAGAATCACTGTTCCCATTTTCTCCCCAAGCACAGGTTGTTGGAAAACCTTCTCTCTGTATGAATGGGAATGCAGGGATTTTATGTCTTCTGTTTCTTTGATAAATAACGGTAATAAAAAGGAAGAATCCACAGAAGTAGTGTCCTTCTAGCAAGTTCCAGCTGTGTGCCACTTTGAAAGTCCAAAGGTAGGAAGCTTATGTAACAGTTTAGGCGTTGGTCAAAGACTTGGATTGAATTATCTTTTTTCCATTTTTTTAATAATTCTAGCCATGTGTGGGTTAGAGATTGCCAAGGAACCTGATGGATGCACTTCAGGTTCTGTGTAACACAAGCCCCCCTGCAAAGCAGAGTAGCTCCAGGCAACAATCAGGACCACCACTGGAAGGTGCAATCACCCACCTCTTCTCTCACCAGCCGTACAATGGCTGTCACCAGACAATAACCACTGGGGAAATAAAATATTTCAAAGTCACACACCACCCACTAACTAGTATTCAGAAATTCTCTACTATAAGTTGGAGCTGAGACGATGTAATTGGTGCTTTCCTGATGTGTGGTCAATGGTGCTTTCAAGTAGTACTAGATCATTTAATTCTCCTTGAATCAAGGTCCTGGGACTGGCTTATGCTGGCTATTGCGCTGCTGCCAGAGAGTTTTTTTGCAAAAGAGGGCTTACAGCTTCTGATCCCTTTGCCATGTCTCTGAGGCAATGATACCCATCCTTTCACAGTGTGTCTCTCTCTAGACACCACATCCGAGCTATATCCTGTGATGCTGTGATTTTACTTTTTCAACAAGCTAACATCCTTCTGAAGAACTGGCAGCAACTCAGTGACCTCAAATCATGCCACTTTTTGGTATCTTATCTGTGTTGTGTCTAAGTCTGCAAGATTTAATGTCAGTTTTTAAGAATTTTAGTGTTCTTGCTGTCAATTTTCTAATGAACAAAATATCCACAGTGGCAACCTATGCATCATTGTTTACATCCTGTATTTTACCAGCACTAAATACAGATTTTGCAGCCTGTTTTTAGGAGGCACTTTATTATTTTGACACCATTCTCCACAAGCTCACTAGATCACACAAGATAGAGATGGTTGTCTTGTCACTCTATGGGCCACTGTCAGATTTTATTATTGTTAGCCTACTATAGATGTGACATGGTGATCACTACTTTGGAAATCGTATCTTCTACCTAGGTTTTCTCAAGAAAGTGAGAATAAAGATCAAGGACAAGTATAAATATTTTTCCCAAACAGCATGAAAAAGTCCAATTTCTCTTCCTGGACCTGTTTTTTGGAGTCTCAAAATTTTTTCAGCTACCTGATGAGCCTTAACAGAGTTAAAAACGTTGAGAACAATGTTGACAGCTCTAACAATATTGTTACTACTGTAAATGAATCACAGCCTTTTAAGGCTTTTCAGTTTGTAATGATCCTGGTATATCCTTCATTTGAAGGATAAGGTGTTTTCCTTGTAACACCTTAGAAATGTCATATGAATGCAACTAAATAATATCCCATTCTTCCTCTTAGTAGTAGAGGTTAAGGCTTTACTTTTGATATTAACCTCTGCAGTAGAACCAGATTGGACTGGATGCTATTTTTTATTTTACATAATTTGATTAAGAAATTTTTATATATGTGTGTATTATATGCTGCCCATAAGCTCTTCATTCAAATGCAGCAGTGAGTGTGTGTTGGTAGCCACCAAGTTTCAGTCAGGTTTGAAGTCATTTGTAACTTGAAAATTCATAGGAAAAGACGGAGCGGGGGGAGTTTGTAGATCTAGATCGAGAGGCTGGGGAAGCTGAGTCTGTTTAGGCTGAAGGAGAAAAGTCTAACAGGGAGTCTAATCACTATCTTCTAGTACCTAATTATGGATTGTAGAGAAGACGGCACCAAGCCCTTCTCAGAGTGCACAGTAGATGGACAAGAAGCGATTAGAACAAAGTGCAAGAAGGGAAATTTGAATTAGCCACAAGGAAAAAAGAAAAATTCACAATGAGAGCCATTAACCACTGGCACAGACAGCCAGAGAGGCTCTTCTGAAATCTGTTCTTACACATTTCTAAAGCTCTGCTAGATTTGATCTTATTTTGACATTCACCCTCTTTGCATTGCACATTGAACTAGGACACCTCCAGAGACTTGTTCTAATCTATTTTTCTGTGAATCCATGATACCTATAATTCTACAGAATCATAGAATCATAGCATCATTTAGGTTAGAAAAGACCTTTAAGATCATCAAGTCGAACCGTTAACCTAACAGTGCCAAGTCCACCACTAAATTATGTCCCTAAGCGAAGCACCACATCTACAAGTCTTTTAAATACTTCCAGGGATGGTGACTCCACCACTTCCCTGGGCAGCCTGTTCCAATGCTTGACAACCCTTTCCATGAAGAAATTTTTCCTAATATCCAAACTAAACCTCCCCTGGCACAACTTGAGGCCACCTCCTCTTGTCCTGTCGCTTGTTACTTGGGAGAAGAGACCGACCCCCACCTGGCTACACCCTCCTTTCAGGTAGTTGTAGAGAGCGATCAGGTCTCCCCTCAGCCTCCTTTTCTCCAGGCTGAACAACCCCAGTTCCA
>NW_010973400.1:1397166-1428585 GCF_000737465.1 Haliaeetus leucocephalus
CCCAGTTGGCAGCTAAGCACCATGCAGCTGCTCACTCACTTCCCCCTCACCCAGTGGGATGGGGGAGAAAATTGGGAAAAGAAGTAAAACTCGTGGGTTGAGATAAGAACAGTTTAATAGAACAGAAAAGAAGAAACTAATAATGATAATGATAACAGTAATAAAATGACAATAGTGATAATAAAAGAATTGGAATATACAAGTGATGCACAATGCAATTGCTCACCACCCACTGATTGACGCCCAGTCAGTTCCCGAGCAGCGATCTGCCCCCCAGGCCAGCTCCCCCCAGTTTATATACTGGGCATGACATCACACGGTATGGAATATCCCTTTGACCAGTTTGGGTCAGCTGCCCTGGCTGTGTCCTGTGCCAACTTCTTGTGCCCCTCCAGCCTTCTTGCTGGCTGGGCATGAGAAGCTGAAAAATCCTTGACTTTAGACTAAACACTACTGAGCAACAACTGAAAACATCAGTGTTATCAACATTCTTCTCATACCTAACTCAAAAACATAGCACTGTACCAGCTACTAGGAAGACAATTAACTCTATCCCAGCTGAAACCAGGACAGAAACACACCCCCTATATCTACTACACACACATATATTTATATGATGTACAACATATTTATATCCCATATGATATATACTATAGATCAATCAAATTATTAACTGATTATCATCATAAATAAAGGCTATTGGCTCTATTCTTTTTCCCAAATCAAAAGTATTTTATGGCCAGCTCCATCTGATTCTGGTTTATCATAAATAAATAATTTTCTGTTCATAAACTGAAGCTAAATAGTTCCTTGCTGCTTGAGAATTGTGGCATCCTGTTTCAGTAAAGATCCACAAGTCACTTCTTTTCAATTTTGGCCATATTGATGCGAAAAGGTGATGTCAGTTTTCTTCTCAGTGGAGTCTCTGGACAGCACAGACTTCACGGTCTTTCATGACTGCGGATTTATTAATCAACTCCTTTGGCTTCCCAAACCCTACATTTAGAACTGAATCCTGTGTCCCGTGGACATTTTTTGTAGAGTCCTGCTATAAAGCAAGCATTTGTTTTGTGGTTGTTTGTACTTTCTGGGAGTCTTTTCATCCTTCCATTGCCTACTGGGATGAGATTGATGATTATCTGAACTTTACCTGTGATCTCTATGTGCACCTTGCTGTGTCAACATCTCTCCAAGGTGTATTTCACATGTTACATTTTTCACTGTTCTGTGCTAGTCCAGCAAGTCTGACCCTGTCAGAGCTGACAGGAACCTCTGGTCATGCTCTTCTACTGCTTTTCATTCTCTACCCCACAAAACATCATCTGTCTTGATCTTACTATCCTCTGTATCATCAAAAAATTATTGCATTTCTATGCAACATATTGCCTGCAGAAAAAAATGTGTGTGACCTTCTGAAAAACTGTCTGGCCAAAGGGGCATCAAATATGTGCAAATGCAGGAAGAGAAAAATATTTGGGGTCATCCATCTTTGCTTCCTGCATCAGGGATTATTCTGTTTTAAATTTTAGGTGTTGATAAAGGACCGTTAGATATTCTGTTTTTATTCCTCTTCCAGAAACCTTTAGGGATCTATTTATCTCTCCCCTGAGTCTTTTTATTCTAGCAAGCAAAACTTTCTCTGAGGGAAATGTTGTATTTTTTCAGCTCCAAGGCTAGGGTTTAAGAACTGAGCTCTTAAGGGTTAAGTCTTGCTAACAATTGCTGGGTGAGTGAGTTGTGTCTTAAGTGTGGGGGTCTCATAGACGACACAGGTAATAGCTCTATTTCAAGCAGCGACTGTGACTGATTTGTAGTGTGTTGTATGTGAAAGTTGGGGCAGGTTGGCCAGTTCCCTCTTCTGATTTGTACCCAAAGTCTGATACCCATCTCTCTGCTCAGTGCCAGGTTCTGGGAGTGTATCAGGATTCCAAATTTTGACCAATAGCATTGGACTAGATGCCCAGCACTTCTTCCTCGCAAACTATACCTATCTGCTTCTGAAATACAAATATATTTCTGAAGTAAATATAAATGGTCCCAAAATATAGGTTTCTGAATACATGCATCTGAAAGCTTCTTTGTATTACAAGTTTTCATCAGATTCTTCCTCTTTTGTTTTAATCTTTTATCCCTCCAACAAATGTACTTTTTGAGAGCACAAAGGAGTTGATACATTTTTCCTTGTATACTGGGTACTTTTGCTCTTGGTGCAATTCTGAATTGTGCTGTTTTTTTCTCAAGTTTATTACTTACCCAAAGCTATTGTTTACCTTCTTGGTGAGATGCTCATAATTTTGCATCCTAAGTTTTATATGTTCACGTCTTATTATTGATGTTTGTTGTGGATTTTTTAAATTATGATTTATTTGATTTATTTATTCCTGGGCTGGTATTACAATTTCAGTGACATATTGGCTTACAAACCTGTGTACCTTAAAGTTAATAAATTTTCTGTTTGTTCTTTGACTACTATTCCATCCATCTGTAGGTATACATCATTCTTGTATAAAGAACTCCTCAGAGCTAAAAGTATTATTGTCATTCTCTTTGTCCACACCGTGTATACTATGCCTTTGCTTGCATATCCTTGCAATTGCTAAAAACCAATGCAGTTCCTGACCCCTTTACTAAAGCACTGTATTGTATTGCCTTATTTGCCAAAGTATATGCTGCTCTGTCTGTTGTTTTCAGTGGACTCCACCTTGGACCTCTTTGTGCCTTCCTTCCTCAGATCTAAGCTTTAATTTGATCTGTATGATTTCCTTGCCTTAGCAAATTCTAATTGCACTTGTCAAGGTTTAGTTTCAAGTCTATCCTTGGACATTTTTCATTCTAGATACCAATCACAGTTTAGAATCTTATCAGAGTTTTGCTTAGTTCTCAACAAATTGCAAGATTGGCTCCTGAACCACAAATTCTTGGGTTTTTTTAGTACCTAAAAAACCCCAAACAATCAAGAAGAAAAAACAACAAACAAAACCCCAAAATATTAAGGCATATGTTTAGGGATGTGTTTTGAAATATAAATATTCCTCCAATTTCTATGAAGTTTTGATTCCATTTTGCTTTGCAACAGTATTTTTCTGAAAATTAGAAACACATCAGGGTAAGCTATTATCATAAATCCTCACCACCTTCCTCTTAGTTGTACCCATTACTTGGGGATGCAAAAAGAAGCAGTGTGTAAATATTTTCCAGTTATCACATACATACATTTCCAAGGTTCTTTGTCTTCATGATGTGGCAAAAGCTGGCTTTGCTCAGTCAGAATTCCAACTAGTCATCACAGGGAAATGTGAGCTTCTGCACAGCATAGTGTCCTCTTCCAACCAGCTTTGGTGGGCAGTGCTCTTCCCCACAGACAAATCATTTCGGCACAAAGCTCAGGGTACTTGAGCATTGCTCTGGACAGTGTCATGATGCCTAAATATCAGCAATCATAATTTCCCTGTGTAATTTTCATCCCTTAGCAATGAGGCCAGGACTGGGGTAACGAAAGTGACTGCAGAAGGGATCTGGAGAAGTCAGACAGTTGTATCTCCATCTTAAGCTAATCAAGAGTGAAATGACACCGAACAGATGTAGATCCCCAAGTGTCTGTGAGATTTACTTGTAAATTTCTCACTGGGATTAGAGGAACCCTAGCCACAAAGGCACTTAGATGGCTAAAACTGATCATTTTACCTCCCAGTCTGGGGACCTGAGCTTTCTACATGAGTAATTCTAACTTCAGGGTTAAATCTCAATCTCAGACTCTCTTATTGGAGCTCCATGTGAATGTATAGGTAAGTTTTAGCCATATTCCCTGAGAGAAAAACATGAAATTTATAGCACTTTTACAGAATATGGGATGCCATACACAATGCCCTCAGGCCGGAAAAACCCTGAACCTAGTACTGGTATAGTTTTGCTGCATTAGGACATTCAGGCTTTGGTACAGGATGCCCAGAGATGTTGTGCAGTGTCTGCTGTTGAAGATTTTCAAGATCCAACTGCATAAAACCCTGAGCAACACAGTCTGACCCCAAAGATGACCCTGCTTTGAGCAGGACATTGCACTAAAGGCCTTTTGGGGCCTCTTCCAACCTCTTTTATTCTATCATTATATGATTCAATGATTTACCATTGACAGAGTGTCCTAGGACAAGGGATGATTAAATTTCTATTCTTCATTTACAATTCCCCACACTTTTTGGGATATGCTCCAACACAGAACGAAATAAGGATTAGAAACCTAGCTTGCAGCAGTGTTTGGAAGAGAAATACATTAAAGATTAGTAAGTGCTCAGATACTGTGTTAATGGGGGCCCTATAAGTACCTCAGAGAGATCCAGAAAATCACTATTAATGAATTGTATTGATTTCTCTTTAATTTCTGAAATGAAGCTATTATAATAAAGCTTGGCTTTTATTTGACCTTTATCCAATGTGGTAATTATAAACACTATTTTACAATTATTTTATTCTTACTCCCAAAGGAAAATAGTACATGCTAATCTAGTCTGGGCTGAATGTTCCCTCTTATTCTGCTTCTTTTGTCTTTCTGGGGTTTTATTCTTAGGCAAATCATATCAAATTATTTTACAAAAAATAAATCAATTGATAGAATGATTAACAGAGCAATACTTAAATATGGGACTGGAGCTTGAGCAAATTGAATTCATTCATAGTTAGTCTAGCTATGTCTAGGGTCAACAATAATTAAATAACTGAAATGGAAAAGATGGCCTGGTGGGAAAAACCTAGCAATAGTATGATGAAAATTTGAGTCCAGTTGTTGCTACTTTAGGTTCCCTTTATGACTTTTCTGTAAGTTACTGAAGAACAGAAACATAAAAGACCTTAAATACCAAGTCCTATCCATGAAGTCAGGTTTTTAAAAATCACCTCAAACCTTTGTCTGACACTGTAGTTTCCAAAATTCTTTTAGCACTGTGGGTTTCACCCACTAAACTACCTATGTGAGGATGTACCCACATCCTGATAGTAAGGGGAAACTCCAGGATAAACTGAAACAGAAACCTTTTCAAGTCCACAGACAAACTGTTCCTTCTCCAAACCCACAAGTGCAGTCCAATCTGGCAGACGTTACCTAAACACACTGAATAGACTTAAAAGTTTAGACCTTGCTAACAAAAAAGGAAAAGAGAAGAGAAGAGAAGAGAAGAGAAGAGAAGAGAAGAGAAGAGAAGAGAAGAGAAGAGAAGAGAAGAGAAGAGAAGAGAGAAAAGGGAAAAGGGAAAAGGGAAAAGAGAAAAGAGAAAAGAAAGGAAAGAAAGGAAAATAAGAAAGAACAAAAAAGAGAGCAGTGTTTCAGAGTGCTGCCTCCCTGGTACTTTATCTGTGCACTCAGGGATTAAAGTAGTCACTGAAGATGTGGGCTTCCTTCTCTGAGGAGTCCGATATTTTCTAACTCTCAGAGAGTGCTCCAAAAATTTAATCATTCAAGACAGGAAGCAGCGATGGATTTGGTCTCTCCGTCTCTCTTGGAAGACACTCCTTTTTGTACTGAAGAATTAGTCATGCAAGGGGCCAAGAAGAGCAAGTATAATTTCCTACCATGGCAGGCTTAATGACATAGATATTGCATGATACAGCTTTGAGTATGGAAACCTGGATACTAATCCACTTTCTGAAATAGCAGTTAACTAATTTACTTGCTGACTGTTTTATGTGAAATACACAAACAGCAGCCCTGGAAGATTGCTCTCCTCCTTCCCTTATTAATGAAAGAATGCTTTTGCTCCCCTTTGGAAAGAGCACGCTTCCACTTTTCTGAAATGAGTGCAGAGTTCAGAGATGAAAGGGAACAGCTTCTCAAGGAAGAACAGTTTTCCTATTACTTCTCCTTCTTTCTAATTAAGTTATAGCTTATTGTTTAGAACTTTCATTTAAAAGGGAACTTGTACCCTATCAGAGAAAGGTAATTATTGAATGTAGGCCTTCCACATCTCCAGTGCTTCATTAACCTGAAATGCTGGATGAAAGGAGAGGGGCAGCATCTCCACAAGATTGTTGATTGAAGGAATGATTGTCTCCAGCTTTTGAAAGAAAAAGAATAGGAAAGCTCAGGAAACCCTTGAGGGTTGTGAATCCTCCTTTCAAAACAAACAACTCTGCTGCCTGAAAAGATGATTAAATCTCCAAGTCCAGATGATTAAATCACTAAGTTCCCCCAAAGATTAGCAAGAGTATTCAGCTATTTTTTAGGTAGAGGTGTAGCTAAAAGTTAGGAGTGTACATGAACAAATGAGCATTCCTCTGGAGATCCAACACCAGCTCAGAAGAGCCCTGCCTTGCCCAGACATCTGTCTCAGTTCCATGAAAGGGAGTGGATGCTCTCCCTGGAGGTCATCAGTCCCTCTTCTTTGGTCTGGGGATGTTCCTTCTGCCACCCCAGCACCACCTGACCATACAGGGCCATACAGGGGCTCTGCCAGCGACAGCACAGACCATTAACCAAGGCTGATCTGCAGGCAGCTCCATGTCCCAAGGAATCTCTGTTAACCAGTCTAGTGCCAGATTATAAGTAGCACAACCCATTCAGGCGTATTCACGTAAGTCCCCATTCTCCAGCCTATAGTCTCTGCGCTACAGCGCCAAAAGCTGAGGAGGACCCTAACTCATAGCAGCTATAATCTGTTAAATGCCACTTTAAACTGGATTAGAAACTCCAAATGAAATGTGAAAGCCCAGACTAGTCAAAATGTGTCAGTACCAAAATTGGGAAGCAAAACCTATAGTAATACGGAGGACTTTCTACCCAAACTCAGCAGCTCCTTGCTGTGCTGCTTTTCTGTCTATAGGATAACTGGGGTTTACTCATCCACTCTGGTTATCCATTATAATGATTCCATATGGCCCACACTGAACTTGTGACTCATTTGTTGAAAAAGTGTGAGGTAAGGCTTAAGAAAGAGCCTACCTTTACCACATCTTACTACATATCTTTACCGTTGTTTTTTTAATATCTTAAGTTGTTCCTTGCTTCAAAGGTTAAATTTTATGGCTCTCTCCTTTCTCACATGACCAGATGAAATCCAGCATTGTTAATTTTATTTTCATACCAAAGTATCTAGGTTCTTAAATTTTAAGACTCTTTCTGGGTCTCACTTCCCTATCTCTAAAAAGCAGTAAATCAAACTTCCATTAGTTTGCCTTATTGCTGTAGTTTAACCCTGGTGGTAGGCAGCTAAGCACCACACAGCCACTTGCTCACACCCCCCTGGTGGGACAGGGGAGAGAATCAGAAGGGCAAAAATGAGAAAACTCATGGTTGAGATAGAGACAGTTTAACAAGTAAAGCAAAAACTGCACACACGGCATAACTCTGAATATCCTCCCTTCCTCCTTCTTTCCCTGAGCCTTTATTGCTGAGCACAATGTCATACGGTATGGGATATCCCTTTGGTCAGCTGGGGTCAGCTGTCCCAGTTAAGTCCCCTCCCAGTTTCTTGTGCAACCCCAGCAATAGAAGCAGAAAAGGCCTTGACGCTGTGTGAGCACTGCTTAGCCATTACTAAAATATCCATGTGTTATCAACACTGTTTTCGTCATAAATCCAAAGCATAGTCCCATAAGCTGCTGTGAAGAAAATTAACTCTATCCCAAACAAAACCAGTTCACTTATTTAGACTGTGAAATGTTTATACTTGAGACTAATCCTTACTACATTTGTGCAGGCCTTTTCACAGGGATACACTCACTTTTATCCCTAAGAATTATGAGAATTTGTTTGAATTTCGTTTCCCAATAGTTTTTGTGATAATCCAAGTAAGTACTAATATTATTGTGATGACTTGCCTCTCCAAATAAGCTTTTGCTGGAGATCTTCACCAACATATTCCTTTACCACCAAACCTAAATATCCAAGGTCTTTGTCTCATAGAGTGTTAGATAGCCTAACTTTATGGATGGCAGTATTTTTCTCCCTGAGTTTGGTTCTGAACTTGTGAAATAACTGAGTTTAACTGACCTTCATGACTCTAATGACGTAAGTGGGGATTGAAATCATTGAGCACTTTATTGGTTTAGACCCCTTCACTTCTCTAATCTCAGAAGATTACTTCCAGTCACACATGGTCAGCAGGGTACTAGCCTTTCTAACATACTCTTTTAGAGCAGTTTCAAACATCTGACTTCTTCCAACCCTCTTATATCTATGAGAGCTCTCTCTCTCTTGGTACGGTACAAACCAACTGCTCAATAGGTCTCAAAATAACTTTCCTTCTTTTACACAGTATTTTGTTTGCTTTTCACTGACAGTAAATTCTAGTGTTATGGTTCACCATGTGATCCTGCACTAGTCTTGTTAATTATACAGTGAGATGATCACAAGCTGAGAGTTGTAAAATAGATGAAGTGAAGCAATGCCTTAAGCCAAGGCTACATTCCCTGGGTTGCTGTTCATATGGATAATAACATTAGCAAAAAATAAAAAAAACAGCAGGTAACTCTTTGATGCCTAGTAGACAAAAATCTAACCCAAGTGCTGCCGGGGAGGAAGATGCTGATATGAAACAGACTTGAAAGGAAAAAAAAACTGCAATGGCATGTCCAGCAAGTTGCCAGTAAAGTTGTCTGACCTCTAAGGGAAAATGAATGAAAAGAAAATAGATAAACAGAGCAAAAGTAAAAAGCTCAGAATTCACAGATAGCACACCTGCAGAAATTATATTCCTGAAACTAGAAAATCTGTAAAACAATAAATGTAGAAATAATATCACAAAAGCAGGTGTGCTGGTGTAGGGTAAGAAGGCTCTAGTGAAGGTGGAAGTTCCCTTTACTACTTTTTTCCACATTTAAAAAGCTTTCTTTCCTTAATGAGTATCCACATATGTTTTCACCAGAAAAATAACCCCAGAAAATGTCCCAGGCTTCTGGAAATCCTCCACAATCAAAAAAAAAAAGAAATTAAAATTGGGGATAATCTTGTGATTTGCAATAAGACAATCCAACACAGAAATATGAGTCAGCATGGCATTTTTGTGTGAAGATCTAATGCAACGGAAGGGATTTAGAAGAAATTAGAAGAAGAGTTAGTTAAAACAATTTCTTTCAATGACAAGAATAAGTCCTGAGCCATTTCTAGGGATCTTAAAAGGAAACCACTACTCAGTTTCTTCTCCCCCTTCTTTAAAAACATCCCACTAAAAACATGCATATGAAAACCACTAAGAACCGCCTTTCCAATATATCACAAAAGAAATCCAAAAGGGCCAGCCTAGTAGGCTAGTGAACATCAATGACTGGAAAAAATACAGTCAGTGAGTAACCTGTTCAGATTCACAAAGGACAGATGAATACAGGACAGATGTGGGACCTCTAGAGAAAATTGGTTAAAATCTGATGTCAGTGCAGTCCTTCCCAGTGTAAACACAGGCACTTTGAGCACAGGTGCTGATGTTCTTCCCGCACCAGCAGCACCCCAGCTAACCACTACTGGATGTCCCCCAAACCTTCCTTGGCAAAATGGCCTGGCTGCTAGCAACTGGGGACTTCCAGGTACACGTGTGACCTCGAAGAACAGGGACCCTCAAGTGCACACGTGCAGCCTCATGGGGGTTTCACCCCGTCATGTGCATCGGGGGTTGCAGGGAGCAGCACAGACCCATGTAGTGCTGGAGCATCTGCATCTCCCATGGAAAGGGGGTGCACGTAGGGACTACACCCTAGAGAGAGAGTAGGGATGCTGGTAACCCACACAGCCTGCGAGGTGTGTGTTGGGGGGTGCATGTAGCCATGTGAATGTGCATGTGTTTGCGCGTGTATAGGTGTGATTAGAACTTCTCAGGATTTGTTTTAGAAGGTTGTTTAGAAATTTGTAGGTGTGCATTGACATTCTGTATCTAGTATTGTGGTTTGTCAATTGTCTTGCTGATACAGATCCTGAATACATAGTTCACTGATTGCAAGTTAATTACATGCTGTTAATAAATCAATAAACTGCTTCAATCCTATTCTGACTTTAACTACATGAACTGAGCAGTTTTTCCCTGTGACAGGCATCACAGGGTTGTTTTACGCTTGTGGGTTTTTTTTTTAGTAGAAGCAAAATTGAATTTGTTTTCACACTGAACCCATTAAAAACTGTGAGAAGAGCTAGAGGGGTGCCCAGTCCAGACTCATACTTTGGACATGGTTTGTCAGTTTGGCCTCAACACTCTGCAAACATATCTTCATGGCTCTGGCAACGATCTCAGAGCTCAGCCAGAACAATCCTGAACCTGTTTAAAATGCCAGCAAAGCAAGACCACATTTGCTTCATGTTTGTCATATTAAAAAAATAGTTGGTGGAAGCTTTCTGTTATGTGGATACCAATGCAAAGAAAAATCAATGAGAATGCCTGACCTGTCTCACAGTTAAAAGGAAACCTAGACCATTTTTTTTGACAGAACTAAACTAGGTTAGAGAACTGGGGATTCAAAATTTTTAGTCAAATTGGGCCAATGAAATTTGCCCTGAAATACTTAGATGACAAATGAAAGCGGTTTCAGTGCTGTGTAGGCTGCACTGGAACACCAATCAAATCATACATTGCTCACAAAAAGGCTTTGCTTAAACACTGGCCAAAATAGGTCTGGGCAGTGAACTACAGCAAATACATCAGCACCTTATATACACGTATAGTAAAGTGTGTGTGTGTAGAACTGTACAACCACTGTAAGCAGGTTTATTAATGGGGAAGGATGTATCGAACAAAATCTGATGGTGCCTCTTCTGGGTCTGCTGCTGCTCAGTGTTTTCAGCAGTGTCTGGAGTGGAGAGCTTACTTACGTGTATGGGCATCATCTAACACCGCTGTCTCATGTTCAGCTGGTGATCCACTATGTGGCCAAGATCCTTTATTAAAGAATGGGTATTGGCTCAGTAAATTCTTTCCCTGCTTTATATACTGAAGAACCAGATCAGAATTTTCTTGAGAAGTCAGAGGAACAGTATAAAAAATAAACTGAAAAAATGATGCACAACTTACTAAGGTGTGTAAAGAGCAATATAATTTGCACGATATGAAATAGTTCTTTCATTTTCCTCGGTGCCGCATACTGTGCTCAGTCTCAGCAAGCACACTGTGTTTCGTTTTCTAAACTGCGTTTCAGAAAAAGTGTGGACCAGTTTCAAAAGAAGCTAAAGGAGACCAACAGGGAATTATCAGTGATCTAGAAAGCAAGACTGATGGGGAGAGTTTGAAACAATTGGGGTAGTTTAGTTTAGAGAAGAGAAGACTGAGAGCAGACATCAAAATGTAAAAAGCTGTAGAGAGTAAAGGACTAGACTGTTCATGTCCCCTGTGGTTACAACAAGGGTAATGGGTTTAAGTTTTTTCAATAGTGATTCAGCTTCAACTGTAAGGAAAGAAAATCTATGAGTCCTGTCACCAGGTTTAGGGAGGCTGTGTTTTAAAGTGCATATCTGTGAGGAACAGTCAAGGACAGTTAATCTTATATTGGGACTGCAGAATAGATGAGATGACTTCTTCATCTTCTTTCAGTCCCATTTTTTTTTTGGATCACACAGTTCTTCTGGATCACATGTAATTCAGAAGTAAGGGAAACCTTCCTGTAGCTTACAGCGTTTCCCTTACCAGGACTGCATCTTCTGTTCCATCTGCAACAACATGCCATAGTGCTCTGATGATAGTGTCTGAAAAAATCAGCCATAGACATCTTCCTCCACACTTATACCAAGGAATCCATGCTCACATGGTCAGAGGGGCCTGTGGACACATGTTTGGCCATAAAGGCAACTGTCATGGATTGGCAAGGCAATCATCCAGACGCAAACTGTGCCTGATGAGAGAACTGTGAAAACCAGAAGGATTGAATGGAAGGGAAACATGCTTCTTTAAAAGGTGGTGGAGCCCCTTCTGTGGTCTGACAAGAGAACTCAAGGAAATCATGTTTAGAAAGACAGAAATTAAAAATGTAATGACACTGTCTGAAATAACAGAAATATTGTGAAGGAATTTGTATTCATGTGTGAATTCCAGCTCTTCCATTACAGAGTTAGCACTGTAACCTACAAGATTGGAGGTTAGAGTGGCTCACCATCTTATTATATGAAAGAGAACTGTATTTTATAATAGATAAAGAGCAAGCTGATAAAAACTGAGGGGGTTAATAATAAGAAATTATGTTTAATATCAAGGAAAAAGGTAGGAGCATAAAATACTGGCCCTTTAAATGAGGGAAAACTAGAAGTTGAGGAAAGGTGAATGGAAAAGCCTTGATATTTTATCAGCTGACACACGCAGAACGGTATCATGAGGCTGGTTTCTAGCCTTGAATCCACATACAAATTACCCTTTTATATTCAATATCATTCTCTTGGTTTGTAGCATGCCATGTCTGGGTAAATTAGCTTTTCAAAAACATTGCGGTACTGCTATTCAGTGCATAGTCTAACCATGTCACAAGGTGATGTACTGCACTTCCACTGTGCTATCTACTGATTTACATCAGTGAATTATAAAGCATTTGATACCTTTAATAGAGTGGCATGTTTTGTTGCTTGCAAGAGTTGTGTATTTGCTCTATAGTCATAGCAGTATATTTTATTGAAGTAGAGCATATGTAGTGCTGAGGAAATGAACTTTACAAATAAATATTCACTCATGCACAGAACAAGATTTCCCTTCTAGTCTCACAGAAAACACCCATAAGATTGTTTAATAATAGAAAGAATCAGGTTCCATTCATACCAATGATAGGCATGACCCATATCCTCTGAAACCAAACTTTACTTTCTTCTAGATTGTGGAACATCTGGTGACTCTCCTAAGGACTAATTTCAAGCATCCTTGCAGTATTCTTTTGGGGGTTAACAAATCTCTAAATTCTGAAATACGTGGGATGAGATGATTATACTTTTCACAGTTTAGCTACAGCAGTGAAACAGAATCAGTGTTTCCCTTGTAGCAGATTTGATCCAACAGCAACGTATAGGACTAAATTAGTGGCAACCCCTAAAACATGGAGGCATGTTAGGGGTAAGCATCCCTCACATAACTAGCCCTACTGAACTCATCTCCACCCTCTTTCCACGAGCAAGAAAATTTCTAGTTGCAGAACAAGAATATCTTGTGATATGCTGGTATGTTCTTTTCTGGCTCAGTAAATCATGGCACTGGGATATCTACATTGGATGAAGATGGAAGGTGAGGTGCACTGCTTTTTACCAATAAATAGACAGATGCCTTAAGAAGGGATGGAAATAATGCCATAGAACTAAAGAAAGTGACATCAACTAATCTTGCAGTGATTACTTTGGCCAGAGCCTTAACAATGTTAAGGCATCTAATTACCACTAATTTCAATCAGAGGAGTTGAATACCTTTGGAGATATGGTTTTAGATACCTTAAATAACCCTGGGAATATGGATCATTGTTCACCTTTTGCCTCCATGTTTTTCTTCTTTCTTATTTTCATGGTCAAGGCGCACATCTTCTGATTTATTTTGAGATACTTAATCTAATACAGAAGCAGCTGAGGTTGACAAGGACCTCTGGAGATCACTTAGTCAAACCCTTCTGGTCAGAGCAGGGTCATCTAGAGCAGGTTGCCCAGGACTCTGTCCAGTCAAAGTTTGAATATCTCCAAGGATGGAGCCTCCACATCATCTCTGGGCAACCTGTTCCAGAGTCTGACCACCTGACAACCTGCCTCCTGACACCCTGCCCCTTGACCAATACTGGCAGCATAGGCAGGGTGTCGCCTACATATAATGTAAGGTGCGATTCCCTCAAATCGTGACACTACAGATGGAGCCAAGGGGTGGTGTGACTTTTACTCACATTCAAAAGGCATTTGCATGATTGGCTGTTGCTGCCAGATGACCCGGACAGATGGTATTGCTCATGTTCCTGTGTTTGTTATCAGTGATTGTGTGAGTAACTGTATGGGCACTTTGTTGGTCATCTTTCTTACTGCCTTAGTAAAGTTTGTTTTATAGTGTGTGGTCAGACTCCGTTGCTGTTCGGACCACACCGCCCTCACAGTGAACTGAAGGCCCCAGGCTGAGGTGGAGAAGAGGATGTGGGTGCAGGCTTCAGGCGGGGCTGGTCAGGGACATTAAGGCCTATAAAGTGCCATCAGGGTGTGTCAAAAGCCTTGTTTAATTCACAATGAACAATATCCACTGCTCTTCCCTCATTCACCCAACTGGTAATCTCATCCTAGAAGGCTATCAAGCTTGTCCACCATGATTTCCCCTTCACAAATCCATGCTGACTGCTACCAATGACCTTGTGAACTTTCATGTGTTTGGAAATGGTTTCCAGGATGATTTGCTCTATCACCTTCCCAGGAATGAGGTTGAGGATGACCAGCCTGCAGTTCCCTGGGTAATTCTTGCCTTCCTGGGCAACAGGAATGACGTTTGCTTTCTTCTGGTCCTCAGGAACTCTCAGTGCTTCCTTATTTGTGTGCATATGTTTAGGCTAGGCCACTTCTGCCCTGTTTCATAGTTTTCAAGCTCTCTTGTCTATATCTGATACTTATTACTAGAAAAGAATAATATATTATTCTTATATATTATAGTACATACTATTCTGCATGTACCAGCACATGGAAATTTTCAACACAGTGTTCCTGACACAATTAACAACTAACTGAGATTCACTCTTTCAAATCATATGTTTTTGCTGCAGAAGGAAGATCCCTGATGACACCTTAAAATCCTCATCAGTCAGGATACACAACAGAATGACAAAAGTAAAGCTTTCACTGACAACAGATGTGTTGTCATACTAGAAATAAAAGAAAAAGAAAAAGGCCTTCATCAAGGTTAACCCTGAAATAAAACCATTTGTTAATATTTTATTTACTAACTCATTTCTTGTGACACAGAATGATAAAAATGTTCATGCAAAAACCTTCTTAGCACTGTAAGAATTAATTAGGCCTACGTAGCAGCAAAAAATAATCATTCACAAATAATGAATAAACTCAGAACCAATAAATCAAAATAATATGCCTCTACTAATCCCAAATGTTCTCTTATACTCTGGCTAAAAGTGATTGGAAAATTAGCATTTAACAACGCAATCACTAAATGTAATCTTTCTACTGTCATAAATTCTATATATGTGGATGGACTTTGGTTCTTATTAGCTTTGTCATTTGAAATTGTCCCATGTATGGTATATGTAGTTTCATTTTAAGCTATAGGATAACATTCACAAAACCTTACATTTTAACTTTTCATTATGCCGATTTTGGTTTTGGCTTCTTCATCCAATATGGTTTACAGCAGCTCATCAGTGCCTCAGAAAACACTAAAAAGCTTGTACTGTGGTGACCAGAAGGTTTGTAGTATCTGCTTCCACTACAATTCCAATGGATGCAATTTTTTTTTGCATGAGTATTTGAAACACAAAAAAACAACAGGAAGGCTATCAAATTAATTCATTATTTTCATTCAAGCATGTTCTGTAGTATTTGGGCTGCCCTGGCATTGTCACTGAGTATCAAATGCTTTGTTTTGCCAAGTACAATGTGAAATGGACTTAGAAACCTAAACATTGTTTGATTGTTGTCATCTCTTCTCTGATATGAAATGAACAAGTGTTCAAATATTCCTTTCCAGAGAAAGGATTTTCTTGAGTTTATAGCTCAGGAATTTGCAATGAAGGCAAATTGAATCCTGGGCTGCATCTGCAGAGGCATTACTTAAAAAGATAGAGATGTGATCATCCCCCTCAGTGCTTGTCAGGCCGCAGCTAGAGTACTGTGTTGAGGTTTGGTCCCCACAATTCAAAAAAGATGCAGAGACACTGGAGAGGCTCTAAAGGGGGGTCACAAAGAGGATCAAAGGGCTGGGGAACCTGCCCTATGAGGAAAGACTGAAGGTATTAGGTCTATTCTTCCTGGAGAAGGCTCAGGGGGAACCCCATCGCAGTATGACAGTACCTAAAGGACAGCTATAGAGAGGACGGAGACTATCTCTTCACAAGGAACCACATGAAGAAGACAAGGGGCAACAGGTACAAGTTGCACCAGAAGTGGTTTCACCCTGATATAAGAAATCAATTTTTTACAGTGAGAACAATGATTCACTGGAACAACCTCCCCAGGGATGTGGTGGAGTCTCCATCACTGGAGGCTTTCAAGATGTAAGTGGACAAGGTGCTAGATAATCTCATCTAGGTTCCCTTTCCCATGAAAGGTTGGACCAGATGGTCTTTCAAGGTCCCTTTCAACCCAGGCCATTCTATGATTGTATGAATACCACTCCTGACTCTGCCACAGCTGCTGGCACCTAACGTGTGAGTCCAGAACCTTGAAGTTATTTAAATCCCTAACTCCTGACAAAAACAAGAGTAAGGTGCCAGAGTAGGGTTCATGGCCATTGTCTTTAGAATGATAAATAAATAAAACTTTTTTTTATTTTTTAAATCAAATAAATTATCTATTTGTAATAATAAACTCCTGAGGTAAGAATGGTCTTGTAGCTAATATTGTGCTGCTCCAGTCTTATAAGGCCTTTGGCTAATACACTATTATAGAGATAAACTGCAGTTCACCAAACAGCAGCAGAATTCAGTAGAAATATTTCTATAGCCTTTCATGAGACTTTGACAGGACCCATCAATATTTGGGGTAGAATTATCTCACTTTTACTCTAATTAAGTTACAGCATTATCCTGGAATCCAGTTCTGATTTTGTATAGAATTCCTAGAAATTTCTAGAATATGTTAACCAGAAAATTTTCTTTTGTGTGCACAGTATAGGGAGATACATCCTGTGGTTTGGAGTTTTTCTTTTTTTATTCCTTTTTAATAACTGTTATGCATTCTTTTTCCACTAACAATGAGTTCTATTTACAGCTTTATGTATTTTCATGAAAACCCAGCCAGATGTTCTTCATGAAAGTGGACATTTTTTCGGGAACATTTCGGTTTAACTGAAAAGCTATTTCATATTATTAAATGTGGAACACCTTTCAGCTAGTGCTAGTTTTCACAGATTTCCAAAAGATTGAAGGATACTTTGCAGACCTCTTCCTGAGAACCAAAGTGGGAATAACAAAGTTGATCTTTTATCTTCTTCTTGGCATTCTGTTGTAGGTATCATTAAGCATGACAGTTTTTAAAAATCTTCTGTTTCAGAATGCCCATTTACAGAACTCGGTATAAAACCCTGTCTCTCCTGTGAGAGCACAAAGCAGTTTAAAACGCAACCTGATTTAATATAATTGCCATGTTCCAGTCCCTTACCTCTTCACTTAAGAAAACAACAATTTTTATGAGTTTGTTATTTTTCCTTTTTAAATACACTTTTCAGATAAAGTGTAGCAGCCAGCAAATTCTTTCTCCCTTGATAAAAGTATAGTGAAAACAAGCTCCCTCTCACACTCACCCTTATTAAAGAAGACACAGAAGGGACAGCTGTCCCCTCAGGTGAGTCAGAGAGCGTTCTGCCCAGGGTAAAAGAATGAAAAATTTGGGTTTCATGACAATAGACAGGTCATTGTCTTCATTCCATTGTTTAGTCAATACAGCTCACTTCACAAAGAGGAGTAGATATTCTCAGATGATGCATTCAAATATGCCACCCTGAAACCTCCTTCCTCAAAGAACACGTTACAGCACGTATCCCTAAAGCTCCATCCTCAAGATCCAGTATGGGGAGCCAAGATGAAGGCATTGAATCTTCCATCTCCAGATCTCTGATGGTTTGTGAGTGAGATACGCTGGCTCTCCTGTTTAGCTGCATGGTCCCTATTAAAGCAGGTAAAAGGTCTGTGTGCCCCCCCCCCCCTTTTAAAAAATATCAGTGGTAGCAGTAGTAACAACAAATGTATTTATACCACTAGAAACAAGAAGAGCATTAAGAGTGGTAGAAGCATTGCTAGTATTAGTAAATCCACAGTTCCCCAAAGTCTGTTAGACACCCAACAGAAATACATCAAAGCCAATACCGAGCCAAATTCTCTGTTACCAAATCCAAGTGTTTAAAATTAATAAACTGGAACTTCTTCCTGCAACCCTTTCTGGCTTCAGCCAATGAAATTATGAAAGTGTCATAAATATTCGAGGATTTACAGAAATATACAATATATGTAATGAGTTCTCTTCATCTTGTGCATTTGGAGCCTTGGCAATTTACTGAAGCCGTGCTTTCAAGCTCTGCTTCTCTGCAAAGTTGAGATGCAGACTGAGACTCTCACCTAAACATGTCCTGCAGCCAAGATTTTAAGAAAAGCATCACAAATGGTAAGACCACCAATAAAATTTTAAGAGTTGACAACCCTATAAGAATCAGCATTGTCTTGTTGAAGTCAATGGAGTTAAACTGATTTTCTGCTAGCTGAGAATCTTGTCCATTGTTTCTACTGCAAATAATTTACAGTCCAATTAAGAATTTAACTGCTCTGTCAGCACTAGTGATGAAGCAGGTAAGGAACCAGAGTTTTAGAGAAGATATCTCTCTTGAGTTTATGTAGCAACCAGTATTACAGGCTAAATTTTTCTAACAACAACAAGGACAACAGCTTGTACAGCTTCAGATGCCACATAAATTAGGTAATTTTTTTAATCCTTTGAGACTCCCTCTCTAATGTCTGAAATTAGAGTCTAATTCAGCAGTTTAGGAACCCAGCACCAAGCCATGACGTACTTGTGTATAACATTAAATGCAGTCACAGCCTGGGACAAGCAAGAACCATCTCTTCCTTTCTTCTGCATGGAGTAAGAATTTTTAAGTTAATATCATATGCCTACATCCAGTGCCCAGCAGCGAGCCTCCCCTGGCTCAATAAATAATGTTCTCTGTTTTTGGAGTAGAAAGAGCTTTATTACAGTAATGCCAACCCCTCATCTTAATCATCACAATTGAATTTGGGGCCTCTGAGTCCGTCCTCTGCCTCTAAGAGTGCAGCAGACAAGCACATCAGACCACACCAGGCTCAGCAAGCCCTATGACCGTTCCAGTGACCACTAAACAGCACCAACGAGAAAGACGAATCCAGCCGAGTCGATGGAAAGGGATAAGAACTTTTAAAGTTAGCGTTCAAATAGGCGCTCAGACAAACCTCTATAAAGGCTTCAAAATTCTGTGATCTGCATGTAGAATGACCAGACATCAATGCAGCCCAGGAAATATTGATGCAATATTGATGATTCACTTGACTTGCTTCTACTAACTGGACAACATTATTCTTCTCTAAGTATACTGTAGATTCTGAATTGTTGACAGAGACTGCATAGACTTTGACATATGTATTCTGCAGAAGTAACTGAAGTGAAGTGCTGGGAAGTGCAGCAAGCAAGTGACACAGAGGTGGGGGATACTAATAGTAGCAGTATTAATCATAATGGCTGTTTGACTACTCTAGATCCTTATGAACAACAGCATAGTTCTCACAAAATTTAGGAAAGAACAGAAAAAAATGGTGTGACTGCTGGGTAAAGCCCTGGCCATTACAAAAATAAATAAATAAACACATAAATACATAAAATCATCCTGTTAAAGGATCTAAACAGGAGGAAAGCACTGTGAAGGAGTAACTGGTGGTTGTGTAGAGCAAACTGAGGAAGATGTGCCATTTTGAACCTTGAACAATGTCAATAAGGAGAAGCCTAAACAAGTCACAGAAAATGTTAATAATGTCTTGGAGGAATAACTATTAAGGACATGAGGAGTCTGCAAAATCTGTATTACAGTGCAAAGAGAGAACTGAGAACCATAGGAGAGAATAAAATGAATTGCTCTCAGAAAAAAGTCATTACTGGCTGACCCAGATAAGTCAGAAGATCCAATGGTTGAGACAGTTTGAAGGTAAGTCAGTGGCTTAGTCAAATGAAACTGAAAAGCTGATGAAGACATTGGAGTTTATTTGGAAGTATGATCTTATACTTTGATTTTTTGAGAGCCAAGGAGGAATCAAAGCAGAAACAGCAGAGATGGTATATAATATTATGCATGTGATTACACATTGAAACAACTATATCAGCATAAAATTGTTTTAGAATGACAAAAATACATCACAGATTTGAAGTAGAGGGATGAAAAAATATCATGATAATCCACATTTGAACAAGAATCACAGGGAAGGAAGTGGAATCCACACTTGGGAACAGAGTTTAACAAACTTGCACCCTTGGCTTCTCTACAAGAAACTAAAGTAGACCTACATCTGCATAGCAAATTTACATGGAAAAGAAGATACCTGAAATAGTTGACTAGGAAAAGTGTAGAAACATTACAAACTGACACTATAAATATTTAAGAGTACTTAACTTCTGATGAAGAAATAAAGATATATCAAAGCTATTCTGGTTTGGACAAACAGCAAGCTGTTGGGGAAGGGGGAATTAATGGTAAAAAATACGGCCAAGGCAGTGAAAAAGTATTCCATCACAAATAGACAGAATTTTGTCGCAGTATTGCATTGGACAAAGGTTGATATAAGGGAGCTGGGCAGAGTAGACAGGTTAAATTTAGCATTTTTTGCAAGGTACAGAACATGAATTTAGGGTGAACAGGCCTTATGATCATAGAAACAGTACAACAGGCTGAAAGTGAACCAGAATGTCCTGGAACAGATTCTTCATGTGACAGACTAGTCTTGAAGAGGCAGAAAATGGACTGAATTGACTTGGATAGAGTTCTAACACTAAAAGAGGAATGAAATGCCACTGAGAGTAAGTCACTATAAAGACACCAACGTGAGATTTATAGATAGAAATAAATGGAAAGAAGACTAACAGTTAGAAAAGAAGAGTTATGTACAGATTTACAAAAGAGGCATCAAGTTTTAAATGGAATGCAAACCTGAGAAAAGAAATTAAGAGCAGATTTAAGTGTGAACCAGGACATTAGGTGTCTAACATCCCTTTACACTCAATGGAAAGAATGGAGTTCAAACAGCTAACAAAAATCTGGATGTCTACTTCAAGATAAGGTCAATTTTCACTGTGTGTAATGAGTAGGGGTTTGCCCCCATGTACACATGTCCTGCCATTTAAAGTGCCCTATGCAATTGGCACTTGGGCACCATTGCCTGAATGTGGGCAGCCAGCACCATTTCTGATGCTCTAAGGAATTCCCCCTGGCCTTCAGCTGCCACTCCAGAAAGGCCAGGGGTGTTGCTTAGTTCTGCATCACAGCTAACTGCCTTGTGTAGATAACTTGTACAACCTAAGGCACCCATAAAGACCATAGATGTTTGTTTGGATGCACTTAAATTAAACCCCAAAGAAGGCTATAGAAATATGCATAGAAATGCCTAAATCTAAGCACATCAAGTTGGAACTAGTTTTTACCCAGAAAGTTTAATCATGGATATTTAGAAGATCACTCACAAAACATAAAGGAAAGAGGCACAGTAGAAAAAGTGTAAATCTAGAATATACGATATGTGACCAGAACCTAGAGACTATTAATCATATGTAAGGGGATGTACCAGATTCACTGGAGATTAATATAAAATACAGAACTGACAGTCTTAAGTGCTAGGAGCTTTGCAGGAATTATGGGCTCAAAACAGAAGAGATGCCATACTGCCAGAAGTGCAACAAAATGGTAGATAAGAAAGATACAAAAATGTTACTAGACTTTTGAAAATCATTAATGTTCATGAAGTACATTGAAGAGCACCAAATATGAGGCTTATACAAAGGAAGGGAAAAGAGTGCCTCTCTATGGACTTTGCTGTTTCATAATTTGTTTAATTAAAAATTAAATAAAAAATAGGAAATAAGATCTGGCAGGAACTGAAGAAACTGTGGGGCATGAAAAATATCAGCATAAAACCAATTATTTGCTGTGCACTAGAATCTCATGATACATTATCACAGCAGTAGTGTGCACACTGAATATAGTCATACTGAATATAGACATGACGGAAAGCAACCTTGATGGGAACACTTGCAATACTGAAGAAGGTGATAAAATTCTGAATTCACTTACAACAGTCTAAGTTAGAGATACATTAGTAGTTATGTTCCCATTGAGATCTCAGGTAATGGGAAGAAATAACAATAATATATAGTTTTTATGTGGGATGATCCAAATGCCTTTGACTTCACTAGAGCTAAGCAGTGAGCATGTATTTAACTTTGAAGTCAATGACTTCATAGATATTTCAATAAAGATGAATCTCACCTTCCAGATAAAATAAGTTATGGATTTCACAAGTGATTCATGTATTATTTGACTTATGACTTTTCACTGAACTAGATTATATGCTTTAGAAGATCACCAAACATGATTTATTGGCTTCAAGTGATTTTGCATCTACACATCCTTTACTGAATAGATCAAATGATTAATTACCACTGTTGTTTAAAAATAAATAAATAATGTTCATCGATAGTTATCTAGAAATGTATAGTACCTGAAATATGATCAGTAGATTAAAGTCTACACTGCCAGTCAGGTAGGTTAAGATGAAGACTTCAGCTAAAAGAAATACAGTTATTTTTCAGACAGACACATGCCAAAAATGCATTTGGCTGTTAAATTATCTGGATTTTCTCTTTTTTTTTCATTGACTCTGTATATAGGTCATATATATTCTGAAATTCAAAAACTGAGGAATCTGAGCTTCTGCGTAAGTTGGACCTACAGAAACTCAGTATTTTTCTACTGTCAAGAAGTCTAAATAAATATTCAGAATCCTAACTGTATGTATCCTTGCTTGAAATGCTTGTTGTATGTGTATACTACAGATTGGAAACTATTCTTGCATATTGTTGTCTCATACAGATGAAGAATGAAATAAGAAACACCTTTAGTCACTGTGAAAATACATCTGAGAGAAAGTACTGATTAGAACAGCTAACACAAGGTTGAACCAGGGAACAACCAGACAAAGAATGGAGCACCTAAGTGTGTGGCAGGTATGCCTGCCCTGATAGAGAGCAAAACTCCTTGGCTGTTGAAAAGAGAAAAAAACCTAGAAGCTGCAGTTTGGGGGTCGAGCCACCCCACCGCACGGTGGGGTCCAGTTACGACCACCATGTACACACTTGGGTCGAGAAATGGGTAAGTGTTGGTCCTCGGCCAGTGAGGACTAACATGATCTTATTTGACCACAGGTCAGATTCAACCAGGGCATAAATGGAGCCCAGCCGGAGGGAAAATTGAGTCGGTCCTCCTCGGAGCAGTGGGTCTGTGGTCGGGGACTCCCCGTGGGTTGGGACGCCGCCCAAGATAACTCCTGCAGGTTGACAGCCCTCATCTTTTAGGTGGGTGATATGCACATTTTGGGTTATCATTTGTAAAGCTTCAGAATTCTTAAGTCAGTTGTGCTGTATTAAATTCCCCTTACATCATCTTACCTGTGGTTTACTAATGTTGTTGGAGTTGTAAATGATTTTGATAGAAGAATAAATTTCGTTGTGTTTAACAACTGTTTAATTTGCTTGTGTGAGCCTCTGCGACACTAAGTCAGACAACAAGAAATTTTAGAGTGAGGGCTGTGTCTGAAATTCTGGATCATTACTGTTTTTTTATTTGAAGAAGTAGAAGAAAATTTCTGGTAGTGCTTAAAGACCATCCCTGGCAGTACTAGCCTCTGCCCCAACTTGCAAGCCTCTGCAGAAACTTTATGAACAGCATACCCCAAAGCTTGCTCGAGAACATACCATGAACAAATGAGCTAGAACTTGCTTTGGGGTGTTTTATTGAAGGCAGTGGCAGTTGTGTTTAATTTTCAGTGACAGAACTTTACTCAAAACTAATCTACCTTACCCAGAGAGATAAAGCCAGACTGGTATAAATTTGAGATAAATTCAGATGGCTATTCATGTGAGATGAGAATTTATCCAAATATTTTTTGTTCACCAGTTCCAGAGCTTTTTTCAGTGTTTGAGCCTAAAAGTAGGTTGTTTTTTGTTTATCCATAACGTAAAGAAACCTCCTGAGATTATTTCAGTTGATTCTGTTTACAACAGAACCAGTTTGTTCTAGATTAGCGAGTAATTTAATCAGTGTCTCCAAGCTCTTAGTGACTTAAAGATTTTCAAATCAATATTTAATAAAGATAATGCTTAGTATGCCCCACACAGAGTGGGTCCTGTCTGCCTTTTGTAATAACAACATGCTGCTCTCCTCCATCTCCAGTAGCTGCATTCAGAAATGAACTCATTTAACAGTGAAGCATTATGAATTACTCTCAACTGCTTTTGCAAAACTAATTCAAGTGTGAGAAGAGACTTTCCTTCCCTGAAGTTTAACCTTCCCCCTGCCCCACCTTTTCTTCTTGCAGAGCAGAAAATACTTGTTTTCTCTGGGAAGAAGAAACGTGTTCTTCGAGGGACTGAAGAGCCACACACAGTCACAGAGGGGGATAGTGCACCTATTGTGCTGTTCAGACAAGCAGACGAGTAACATTCTGCTTCCCCCATGCCAGCTAACCTGGATTTTTTTTTTTCTTAACCTAAATCAAGCACTAGTACAGTTTCTGCTTTGTGTATACACCCAGCAGAATAAAGTAGAAATAGAGGATAGAAGTTTTCAAAGTCTGGACTACAGCAGTATTCAAACCATGTACTCAGAACTAGGTATTCCCTTTTCTTGTAGGAAATACGAGGGAAAACATGCAAGAAAGCAATTTCCTCTCAAATTAACTATGAAATGCCCTACTTTTGAACAGTAATGGGGACGGGGAGACACGATTAAAAACCGACTATTTGGGGATGCTTTTTAAACACTTTGTCAAGAAACCAAACTACTTTTGTTTAATATCAAATTATTTTTAATTGTGTCTGAAACAGTATATGTTTGAAGAAGTAATTTTGTGAACATAAAAGTAATATCCTCCCTTGAAAGAGTCACAGATTATCAATATATATGTTATCTACAAGTTATCTACCACTACCTAGTCATTGGCCTCTTTCATATCATATATCATTGAATTTTCTGAATCCACTACTCTTTGAACTGAACACAGTTAACATTATGTAACATTTTGTTTCTTCAAAAGCTTAGTTTTCCATCAAAAAAAATTTCATAGGAAAATTTCTTCCCAGACCTATTTAGGAATACAATATACAGATAGATTTTAAATTGGAGCAAAAGAATTTGCCTTTAGACAGAAACTTGAACTTAATATATACCCAACGACGCTCTCTACAAGGATTAATAATTCTTCACTAATGCCCTCAGGTACATGCTATACTAAACCAGGCCTGGCACTTTATTACTTTTTAGGAGTTATAATCATATCTTCTGCTTTTTTTTCTGGAAGTAGGTTCTTTAAATATTTGTTTCTGCTATGTGATGAATAGAAGTATATTGGTTTTATCGTCTATAAAATTCTGAATATCTCTCCAGGTAATTGTAATCTAGTATATCACCGCACAGAGTTTGATAAAAGAAAGCAAAAACCTCTGTGAAGCCTGCAAGATCAAGTATCTGTTGTGTCAAGGGGTATTTTAATTTAACTAGTTTTCTGGATTCTTGTCACTTCTATAATTTGGAGGCTAAAAGTCTGGTGATCCCATCACTGTGTTCATAGAGTTGTTGATGGATGTATGTAAATTACTTACTTATTTCATCAACGGGCAGCTTGCTGAGGGCCTCTGCAAATTAGCAAAACCTCATGTTAGTTTATTGTGAATTCAAGGTTGTTTTCCTTCATTTCGTTCCTCTTTTTTCCCTCCTTTATTTTCTCCCTCCCTCCCCTGTCCCAAGGCAATCTTACATTCTTTATTATTTTTCCTGTGAATTGGTATATTTGCGCATACCATACTGAAGTAAATTTTTTGTCACCTTTTCCCCCACTTTTCAATAATCTTCTCTCTCCTTCACACTATGTTTCAAATAAATTTATTTAGGAGAGAGATGGAAGGGGAAGGGCTTTCTTTCTAAGGTCTGGGGAAGAGCTATAAGCTTTCTTCTACCCACAGGCAGAGGTGATGAATGTGTGTCACCTTATCAGGAATATAACATGATGAGTAAAGAACAGATGCACCATGGAGGGGACATGAGAGTCTTCTTTCTTATGTTTAGTACAGAAGCAGCAGCATACAAACTGTCCCATTTATGCTTATTTTAACCTCTGCTTTCATATATCACTGCTGTTATTGACAAAAGCTTCTTTTCTACTTTTCCAGTTAATGGAAACAGCTGTCTTCAAAGATTCAGAGTATAAAACTAGAAGGGATTGAATAGTCTATGCTTCTGCATGATACAGGCCATTATAAAGACTGTGAATTAGTGTTCATTTGAAGTAGAGCATATGTCTTAGGAACACAGCCACTATTGATTTTAAAATTTCTGGTGATGGAAAATCTACACTAGCCCTTGATAAGTTCTTCCCACGTTAAACTGTTCTGTTTGTTAAACACATAAACTTTATTTCTAGTCTGAATTTGTATTTGGTCTTCTAGGCACTGTAACTTGGTGTATGTGTTGATTCTGTGCTGAGCCAGGGCACCTTATCTCAGAGGTACGGTCTGGGCAGCATGTTAAGTGTTTCCACTCTCTCCACAGAAATGGAGAAACCAATGTCCTAAGCAAGTAACTTCCCAGGGCTAACCGAAGTGAACCACGCATGAGGAGTTTCCAACCACCTGTCTGTAAAATACTTTCAGACTTAGAACACGCATTCAGAACATGCTAAATACAGTCTTTAAGTCCTTTTCTTCATGAAGGTATTTGGGTCTTCCAGTTTTACATCTTTTCCAGCTAGGCAGACTGCACAGCAATGAGAATGCACATAAGTAGATGGTACACTTCCTTTCTCCTGTGGAAATTGCTCCACTTTGTAGGGATAAATACAACAACTGAGGGAGAGCAATTTTATGGTATCATTATTTATTGCATAGTGAGACCAGAGATCAAATCTGTCCTATCTTAGCTGAACTGCCAGTACACAGAGTAACATAATTGTTTTGCTGAATCTAATAATAAATCATGTTTTTATTTTCCATATTAAAAATTGAATGAGAAGGGCAGAAAGTGTCAAATTCCAACATTGAACCATGACTTGGAAATTTGGCTGCTCTGAAATTTACCTTTAAACCTAAGTAATTATGCTATATGTAGTGCATGTTCTTTCCAAGGGGTCATTGAGGAATCCAACTTCACTCCCTTACAAGCTACTTTATCTAGACGCTAACCTTCAAAAGAGAGAAAGGTTAACAAAAAAGGTTAGTTCTTCCTTCCTTACAGTGGGAAGAACATTGATTTTTTTTTTCTTTTTTTAATTCATGCCATTCTCTGAAGCTACATGTAGGCCTTTAAGAACCACCCTGCCAGGACAAATCTTTTGCAAGCCCTTCTTAAAGAGAAAAAAAAAACACTAATAAACTAACAAACCCCACCACCACCTTACTTGCAATGCTGCTGTACCAGTCTAGCAAAAACTGTAGATTTGTTTCCAGGGAAGACTATACATTTCTGAGACTTTAGCAAGCCACGAACTTGATAATATTAGTCATGGATGAAGAAACTGTTGGGATTTAGAAATGTGGGGCTCATAAGAACTGAAGTCAGAAATAAGACTACTTTGTGGGTGATATAGTCCAGATTACTGCTATTTTGTCAATCTCTGAAAGATTGTAAGGTCCTCAGAGATTTGTAGTCCTTGGATATTTTGTCTGACATTGAACTATGTTTATTATTTTTAAATGTTGTTTACTGTAACAATTGTGACAACCTTGATTGGCAGTTGTTTTTCTGCCTGGGAAAACTGGTAACAATTAGCTAGCAGTATTTCATATATACTCATGAGGTGAAGGTACCTGCTGGAAAGGAAAATATATGAAAAATTAATGTGGACAACCCAAAAGAGAATGAATGAGTTACCATAAGATCAGATTTGGTATTCCATCTCCAGTAAATAAACTGAATACAGAGATAAAACAGCTTACTTCTGTGTTAGTCTGTAGGATAGTAGTAAGAAAAACTAAAAAAATAAACTTTTACCTCTCTGACTGTTGTGTCATGCATCTGCAGCAAGTTACTCTGCTCCCCAAAGGGGAATGTACAAAAGTTATCGCATTCCTCTTCCCATCCATCTACTTGCCTCATCAGTAGAAATTCCTTGCTTTCAGCATTTAGGTCTTCCTACTCTTTTTAGTCCATCCATCTTTTTCTCCTTTTCAACTTTCATCCTAAGTAAATTTCTAAATAGATTTTCAAATTTTAGTGTTGCAACCTTTAGAAGACAAAGGGATCACAAAAGAAATGAGAGAATAGGACCTTAAACTCTTACAACCTTTAGCTAAGAGAATAGACTCCCCATCTGTTCCCATATTCTATCTCTATTTCTAAAGAGAAATACTTCAAAACATTGTATATTCTTGTCCTTAATAATGATCTCTGCAACCCTGCTTCCCCAGTATTGAAGCTCCATGACAGAGCTGTCCCAAAGCCAGGGAGGCTGGAAGCTGTTCCCAATCCAACCAAGCTATTTGCTTGGTCATGAATAATGATCCATTAATATTAGCCTCTAAGTCTGCACCATAAAAGTAACTGCAACATAATTCAAAAGAGAAGAACACTAGTTTTTACATTTATTAATTCCTTTTAACACCGAAGAATATTAAGATACCATGAGAATTATCTCATAATTCTTGTTGGTTTGTGTTATTTTTTCCCTTGTAATGCCCAAGCCAGATCTGGAACAGACCAGGACTTGCTTTTTGACATAACCGTTACCTTTCTTTTGTTCCTTTTATCTCATCACTAATAGCAGCAATGCAGATGAGCTGCAGAGATGAGTTAGAAGAATGTTGAACAGAATGGAAATATCCTTGGTGAAAAAAATCACCTGAGAAAATAAACAAGGCTGAGTTTTGGCTAACTTGGGCATAACATCACGCCAACAGAGCTATTTTGCCTTAAAAGCTTTACCTGAACTGTATTATGTGGGCATACTTCCTTAGGTCAGCATTAGTTCAGGTATCTTTATATCAAAATGTGTAATGTAGCCATACAGTAGACTCAATAGTTATGAAGTGAATACAGATTTTTATTATAATAGAGTTACCATTATATTACTGAGAGGCTGAGATATTTTATCCCAAGTTCATCCTACATCAAACTCTTCTGGATGAAATATAATCCCCAGAAAGCACTGGTTTGTAATGGAAGTGCTGACAGGCCCTTAGCTATAGAAGCTCTACCAGCTTTGCTATTCTACAAGGTCCCTAACTGGATTTTTATTCTCTAATTCAATGAGAGGATTTTGCTTCCAAATCACTTTTAAAATCCTCCAGCTGTGCTATTTCTTAGTTTATGATAGCTACATTACTTTTCAATTAAATTATTCCAATGTTCATATATTTTCTATATTAAATTGTAGTTATATCTACACTTTTCAAATGTACTGGGATCTGCCCACCTCTCTCATTTTGCCTTATAAGTACCCAAGTGTAGGAGTTTTATATCGTATTTAAGGCTAGTGGTGACATAAGCTTTAAAGTTTCTGTTTTATTTTATCATTCTCTCCCCAAAAAAACTTAGTAGACCTTGTTATTTTTGCTCAGGGGTGAGAGAAGCAAATATATTAAGATCCACCATTTTGAGACAAGAGAGACAGAGAATTTGTATCACAGCATGTTGTTGACATCTTGTTATAGCGACTTCAAATAAATGTGTTAATTCGATACGTGCCACCTCTTCTAAACATTGTGGTCATTTGAGATATAGTAGCCTGAACAGAGGTATCTAATGTTCTTATTCAAGTGCGATGAAGTTTCCCAGTTGTCCTCCAGATGCTGGTCAAGAATGATACGATCTTGTATTGTGTGTGCCAGCCCGGTGTGGATGTCTGGGATCTTCCAGGGCATCCTAAATGACACTAGATAATAGCCATTCTGACTATGTTGCTACTTATCGGTGGCCCTGGGGCCACCTTTAAAGAGTAGATTCATCTTCTCTCTATGGAGCAAGCCTGAAGCAAACTCCTGGTTCTTTCCAGAGCACCAGGGCACATGTACGGCAGAGCACACTGCTGCACTAACAAGCCAGCGGGACTATTTGGAAAAGTTCTCTATAGTCAATCTTCAAGCTGTCCAGGGCAGCCATATGAACAGAAGGTAAGCAATATGTAGACCATGGAGGGCCTGCAGCCAGTCTAGAGCAGAGTAAGAAAAACCCATTGACAAAATCCAAAAGCATTTTTAGGTAGATGAATCTCCAGCTTGTTCACTGTCCTTTTGGCAATATTTCCTAGGAGAGTGTTCTGAATACTGGGTGCTTTGTAGAGGTAGGTTGCTACACTGAAGACTGGGAGCACACCACTGCCATTATAATTTCAAATGATGCTTGTTCTGCTTCATTGTTGTGTGATATCAGGACATTTCTTGTGTCTCAGAGCGTGACTGTCATTAGCAGTATATTTTGGGAGTAGATGTGGGCTTAGATTTCAGAGGTCTAAGCAATTTGAGGAGATTTCTGAGGTCATCTCTTTGGATTTAGATATCTGATTTACATATAAATTTAATTTGAAGTATATAGGTGTTATTTTGGCTTTCAACCTATATCCTAAGCTAAAATTATAGGGAATATGCTGCAATGTTAGCAAAATAGCATAGGAGCATATATGCCCAAGCTTAGAATCAAGGTTGTGTTCTTAATTTTAATTTTGGTGGTTTAAAGCAAGATTTATCTTCTTAATTTAAGCAAGGGAGGGAGGATTTAGTCAGAGATTAAAATTCTTATTTTAAAATGTCTGTATATAGATTTCTAGGGGGACATTAGGGCAGGATTCAGCTTCCTGAACGTAAGCGTCCGCTTTTGTACTACCACCATGGGATATGTTACACAGCCTCCAGCTGTCAAACCAGAATGCTACGGGTCTTCCGTAAGTCATGTGTCAGACTTGCCGGCCCCATGTGGTGCTCAGTCACTTCAGGCAACTCAGCAGCTAAATCACCTCCTACTTACCTTCTTTGGTCTACGACAAATCACTCTCCAGACTTTACTGATTTCATTTACTGGAGTTCAGACTTCTAGTACTTGTTTACACTTAATTGTGGTGGACACCAAAATGTAGATATCTCAATCTCAAATTAAATCCTACTCTAAAGATTCACAGCTGCTGTAATATGAGGTCCTTGTATTGGGACCTAATAACCTAGATCCACATTGTAATGAAGAGGGGAATCATCATTTCTAGAGGGCAATTCATTTAACTTAGTGTGGTGGGTTGACCCTGGCTGGATGCCCACCAAGCTGCTCTATCACTCCCTTCTTCAGCAGGACAAGGTGAGGAAGAAAATAAGATGGAAAAAAACTCATGAGTCAAGATAAAGGTAGTTTAATAAAGCACAAACAAAGGCTGTGCACAGAAGCAAAGGAAAACAAAAGATTTGTTCTCTATTTCCCATCAGCAGGCAATGTCCAGCCACTTCTTGGGAAGTAGGGCTTCAGTACACGTAGCGGTTGCTCCAGAAGACAAATGTCATAGTAACAAATGCGCCCCCCCCCCCCCCCCCCCTCCTCTTCCTTTTTTTTT